>NW_012133517.1:3864-9795 GCF_000313525.1 Fibroporia radiculosa | reverse complement strand
AAAAAAAAAAAAACAAGTAGGCATCCGCGACCCGACTGGACGACTACCTTGGTACGATAGTACAGATGGTGGAAATGTCGAGTTGTCAGCCAGAACGTTGAGAATGTTCGATTACACGTCAAAACTAGGCAGTGTGCGATATGTACAGGTGTAGTCCGTGTACGCTGCCGCCGTTGAGTCCAGCTGTTCGCAGCCGACAGCGCCAATTTATCGTTTTTATCTCGGAGACCAACAAGGCAGCCAACTTCTCGCTTTATAAATTCTATTTAGAAGCGGTGCTGAACTAATCACTGGGCATACTGAGGCTCTGAGCTGCGGTCACTTTGTAGACGAGGTCTTCCAACATCTTTTACGATCAACTCTGTATCGTTTTCCTCAACGCGCTCTAAACCGACACAGTCGAGGACGACCACGACAAGCACTTCAACATCAGTGCTGCCCATCCATTTACGATACACGCCGCTGCGTCTGCTTACTAGGTACTATATCAGGCGTATCGCTAAACTGAGCACGTCGCTTGTGCATAACTTGATCGTCCCCGCGAACTACCACCCGTATGATACCACTGAAGCAACGCCATTGCGCCTAGTCCGTTTGATACTAATCTGCACAGGTAGAACTGTTTGTCGGCTTCTTCGTGAACGAATGCCTGGGGACACGAATTGGGCATTCGGACGAGATCAGTCCCATCGCTGCGTTCTTCACGAGTGGCCAGGACAACAGCCAGGTGATTTTGGTGAACGGAGTGAGTGGAAACGTCTAATATATCTCCAGGGGTATATCGTGCAATCAGGACATCTGGGGTGCTGTGGACACCGCGTTCTAGTGTACTCGTGGCATGAGTCGATCCATCTGCGGTCGATTTGGGGATTTGTCTGGCTTTCGAATTTTACGCTGCTGTGGAAGCTTGTAGAGTGTTGACAGCTGAAAATCTGAAAATCGTTTTTACATTGACTCGACTACATATTGGGTGCGTGTTCTGCCCAACCTACATCACGTCCGACCTCTCCTGTGAAAATCTTCGTGCATAAGTTCTCAGCTCAGGCTCACTATTGGCCTCTGCTCATTGCAAGATCACGCAGTCTCGTTGGATGGGGGGTTTGATTACATATTCCGGTACTAAGTCTTATGTAAAGCTAGTCAAGAGCTGGTTAGAATAATTCACACGAAGCGTCCCAGGCCTTTGACGAGTACGAATAATCTTGGCGAACTTGCAGGCATTTTGATTGGTTGAATAGCCTCGTACCCAAGATACGTCTTCGACGATGTTGAAGATTACAAACAGCGCACCGAATCGACTATAACAATTCGGAGGCTGGGCTAAGTTTCACCACCACTCTTGACTTGGTAAGTGACATACCGTCTAAGCTGCGCGAGTCATATAGGAATTGACCTGGTCAATATCCTCCCCGTTTAGCCTATCGTGTCCATTGTATGATGCATCTTCTTCAATCTCGAAAGCTTCGGAATCTTGATTCCCATGATCCAGCGTTGATCCCATGTTCCCCACGACTTGTGCAGCAAATCTTACATCAGATATGACGGACGTCTCTAGACCGAGTCCATTCCCATGAACCTCTTCGCGGAGATTGAGATATAATCGAGACAGTAGAATGAAAACTAAACTAATAGCAGTGTGGGTCAGCCCGATGGTAACTTAAAGGTGAGCTTGTCCGTACGAATCCGTGACATAGCTGATGTCCGTAAAAGTCTGGAAAAGATGCGTTCGAACTCATCGCAGTGGGTTGACAAAATTTGGACCACCTACGTTGGTTGACCACATGATGAGCAATATTGAATATAAGAAGAACGCTGCCAATGAGCCCTCAGTGGACTGTAATTTATGGGGCCAGCCTTAACGCGTACAGAAAATAAATGGATCCTGCATATAAGACCTTAATCAGGCTGAACAACTTCATTCAGATAAAAAGGGAAGGCTTGCCATCTCTCCAGATAAGCCTTAATACTGGGGTTTTGCTGCATTTTGTAAATCGGACAATATCATAAGTTGCACGCCAAGTGATGACCAGTATCAGCATATCAGACACTATCATGGATATCCTGGTAGCTATGACATCTAAATGTGTGAGAGTGAACGTTACATCATTGAATCGACCGGTTAACAAAACAGTCACATCTATAATAAAGAAGTAACGTGTCAAAAATCGTCGCAGGGAAAGTCATATTTGGTACACACTTCAACTGAACAGAGAGCGAGAGATAACTGTACTCATTTACACCACGAGAATCGTTGCAATATTCATCCATGTAGTTATACTAGTACATAATTGATCAGTAGTGCCGAAGATATGGGTCCTTTGAGCTCACGATATTAGTGCCAGCCGGTACTGCTCCGAGTATCAAAACGACCAGGGATAAGACACGGTGTCCCCCACTAAGTGCAGATGCCCGTAATGCATGAAAGCCTAGAGATGGCAACTAGTTGAACGCAAACCGGCTTTAAAGAAGGCAGGGCTCACCCGCTCGCGCAATAAATAATATCGCAACTATCACATTTCGTAAGATGATCAACAACCTGTGCATATCATAATCCGAGGCCAAGTCATCTATCCAAACCGCCGACCATACCTGAAATTGTTACATGTCTGGATTCTTGACAAAATCAGATAATGCATTAAACTTGCACCTGACATTTTACGATTTAGAATGAAGCAGTGGACAATCAGACAGATCGCGTTCATCGCGGTGTACGCAATCAGATGGAAGAGATGTGCACGCTGAGCAGGCAGATGGCCCCGGGCAGTATAGATTTGGCGTTAATTGCACGAATAGAGCTCTATTCTCCGATACCGTCTAGGCTCGTTCACGAGATGGATTACTCTTGCGATTCGGACCCCACCAATACATCTGAGGATCAAGACGAGGAATATAAGACAAACATCGCCAGTGGGGTCGATTTTGACTCGGTTTGGGGGATTTTTCATGGCACCATATTCTTATCTTGTGTAGATTATGAATTTAGCTAGGATGTGGTTTTGAAAGCTATTGCATCGACGAGGAGGAGGGGGAGGAAGAGGGAGAGGAGTATAAATTAGCAAAGATCGGTGTAGCGACTTGGAGTACTTACGCCTAGCACGGGCCCGAGTGGCCGGGCTAGACAAGTCCGAACTTGACACAAGTTGCAGTGGCGTTTGTGCTTCGCTTAGTCTCAAAATTCTCAGTAGTCAGAACTACATACTGCAGTCTCCTATAGTGAACAGAGTATTCCCGCTCTCCCTTTCGCTACGTGGCTATGAGGATTGATTACTGCCTGACAAGGGAAAATGTTGGTGGTGGCACGTAATCGCTGCTACGCACCTCCTCAAGCTCCTCCAGGCTCCTCCTGGTCTATTCGATATCAATCTGTACAAGTGAAACTGCTCATCAACTTCGTGAATCACGGTGAATGGACACCCGGCGAGGCGCATTGGGCGTCTGGACGACATCAGTCGCATCGTTGCGTTCCTCGTGAGGTCAACAGTCTGGTGATCTCGATGAACGGGGTGAGTGTGGCGTGTATTATCTAGCATGCCCTGGAAACCGACGTCGGGTGTATCCAAGGATAAGTATCTGGTGTACGGCAACGCGTGTTCAGTTCACTTCTTCCGGATCTGCGGTCGATTTGTTACCCGACATCTTGTCGAAATGTTCTGTCGCCATTCCAATTCATAGACGCACCGCATGTATCTAAGCTTTGAGGGCAAGTCGCGCCTGGTCCTTCCCGTTCAACACGCGGCACAGCCAACATCGCCGCTCAGCTCGTCTCTTTCGGCTTCAAAGGTCGTAGAATCTTCAACTCTGTGATCTAGAGTTGACCCTATGTTACCTACGACTCGTGCGGCGAACCCCACACTGAGCGTGACGGAGATGTCCGTTGAATGCCCATTCCCGCGAGCCTCATCACGGAGCTTAGGAAAAAACCGAGATATCAAGATGGGAACCAAGCTAGAAGCTGCGCAAGCCAGCCTCCCGATGACTCAATGAAGACATGAGTGTCGATACGATTGTGTGATGAGGCTGATGTTCTTGGAACTCTGCAAAAGTGTCACTAAAGTATTTCTCGTCCCAGTGGTATCACAAATCAGGAGCACCCCCGTTGGCTGACCTCGTGACGGTTTCGGCAACATTGAGTATAGAGTGCAAGTGGTTCAACAGGGCGACCCGGTCAATGCGAACACGAAATGGACGAAACCTGGTATCGAGATCATGAGGCTCGACACAGTGATCCGGCTGTAGAAAACACAGCTTGCCACCGCTCCAGCTAAGTACCAGTGCTGCTGCGATTAACAGAGGACACGATGCTGTGGGTTGCGCGTTGGCAAGTGGTGATCACAAATTGAACAGAACAAGTAGCCCGTCATCGTCTAACATGCACCAGATGCATGCATGTTTACCAAGCTGCCGCTCAGAGATGCTCTGAAGTCCGGTCGGATGTCAGTCATATTTGGAACCTCTTGAAGCGAACTGTTCGAAGGACTTTTGAAATCCTCGTCGTCGCAACCCAGGATCTGGAGGGATAACCGGCAACTAGTAAGCGGTCAAACGGTTGCCGGAGAGCGGACTTACTAATATTGCTTCCACTGGCCCACTTACCAAGCTCTCGATGACCGAGGCCTCAGCGACTATTCTTACCAGTAAGCGCTCCGTCTTGCGCGCCATGACGTGTAATGCACAACCTCCGCATTGATTGCACGGAGGTGCACGGCGTTTGTGTGATTTCCACGATCCGAGCGTGGATGAGTGATTGCTATCTGACAAAACGTCCTTCCTCGCACTGATCAGCAAATGTGTTGTCCACCATCTCAGAATGGACGACTGCAGCCGCTTCTAGAGAAACATGAGGCGGAACATCAAAGTTAGAACGCCGCACAGTACGCGTCGCCCTCCGAGTCTGACATACGGGGAGTATACGACAGAGTCCGTTGCTGGAAGGTCCCACAAGCAATGACTTCCATAGTGGAATTTGTATCGCTGTGTAAGTGCAGGCTCAACCAAGTTCGTTCTTCTGGCAGAGAGGAGGGGGCAGAATCTTCTGGCGGATCATGCCATGCCCACCGATCGGCGCGGGTATGGGCACGGGCACGGGCAAAACGGTTAGGACACCTCGTGCGAAGATGCAGGAGAGGGTGAACATATAAAAGCAGGGGGAGGCGAAGACAGCGATTAGCATCTCCCACCCAGACCACCATTACATTACCACACCATGGCAGACGCAAACTTCGACATCAATCGCCCCGCGCCGAACGTCCCGTTCTACACACCTGCGCAGAACCCCCCTGCGGGCACGGCGATCGACCCGCAGCCCGACGGCCGACCGATCCCCAAGCTATTCCAGCCACTCCGGATCCGTGGTGTCGAGTTCCAGAACCGCATCTTCGTAAGTGCACCTTGTCCACTGCGCCAAAGACACTATCGTGAACAGACCGCATGGGCAGCTAGCGCCGCTATGCCAGTACTCCGCAGAGAATGGGTTCCCCGGCCCCTGGCACACCGCACACTGTAAGCTCCCGCAAGTTCTCCTCCAGCGCGCAGTCATGCTCACGTCCGCCCCGCACGACAGTGGGCGGCATCTTCACGCGCGGCCCGGGGCTGACGTTCGTCGAGGCGACGGCGGTCCTCCCCGAGGGCCGCATCACCCCGCAGGACACCGGGCTGTGGTCCGACGCGCACGTCGCGCCGTGGCAGGAGATCGTTGCGTTCGCGCACTCGCAGGGCCAGAAGATCGGCATCCAGCTCGCGCACGCGGGGCGCAAAGCGTCCACCGTCGCGCCGTGGATCGCCAACCGCAGCGCGCCCGTGCTCGACGGCGGCTGGCCGGACGACGTGTGGGCGCCGAGCGCGGTGCCGTACAGCGAGCAGTACCCGCAGCCGCAGACGCTGACCACGGCGGGGATCAAGCGCGTCGTGCGCGCGTTTGTGGACGCGGCGCGG
>NW_012133517.1:1162-3703 GCF_000313525.1 Fibroporia radiculosa | reverse complement strand
CGCTCCGGGCGGGCTTTGACGTGATTGAGATCCATTCGGCGCACGGATACCTGCTGAGCGAGTTCCTCGCGCCGATCGCGAATCGGCGCACGGACGAGTATGGGGGTAGCTTTGAGAACAGGATACGGCTGCTGCTGGAGATTGTCGACGCGGTGCGGGCGGTGATACCGCATACGATGCCGCTGTTCGTACGGTGAGTGCGCGCGGGCAGTCAGGAGATCGTCGTGCGCGCGCTGACCTTGCGTACATAGCGTGTCGGCGACGGACTGGCTGGATGAGGCGTTCCCGAACGATACGTGGACGGGAGAGGATACCGTCAAGCTTGCGGGCATCCTGGCGGAGCACGGTGTCGACCTATTTGACGTGTCGAGCGGCGGCATCCATCCGCAGCAGAAGATCAAGACCGCCCCACTCGCGAATCAGATTCCGTACTCGCATGCGGTGCGGAAGGCCCACGGGAACAAGATTCTTGTCGGGGCTGTAGGCATGATCAAGACGGGTAAGTTTGCACAGGAGATTCTGGACGAGGTGAGGTTGAAGCCGCATAGTTGGAGCCTTGCCGTGAGAAACTCACAGACTGTGTTTGTGCAGGGCTCCGCGGACGTCATCTTCGTGGGACGCCAGTTCCAGAAAAACCCTGCAACCGTGTGGGCGTTTGCTGAGGAGCTGGGGGTGGCGATTGCGGTGGCAAACCAGATTGAGTGGCCGTTTGCTGGGAGAGGCAGGAGCGATGGGAAAAGGACAGGCGTTGGGTCGCACTTGTAGCGTCTGGTGCAGACGATTCGGGCTGATGAGGCTGTAACATAGAAATATACATGTACATGTATGTACGCTGGCCCACTCGGAGATGCAAAACCGGGACAGATTGGCTGCTACTTATCGGGATCCTGGGTTGAGGTTAGGAATTAGGATAACCGCTGAGCATCCAAAAATAAGTGGATTTTGGCGAATGCTAAGTTTAGACAAGCCAGCCAGGTCCCAACTGCCCACAGACTCCACCGGTACCGGACCAGCCTTGCGACTTCAACTTGTTCCGCCATGCCGCCCTTCCATGCTCCATCGTCGTCATGGCCTGGTAGAACAGCGCCGGTATTCTGCAGAATGGGCGCACTCGACCATTGTTAACGGTGACGTTCCGCTCACATCGCGGCCCAGACTGCAGATGCGACCACAATAGCCCCGTCTGCAATTAGAAGTGGGGGCAGCAACTCAGCCGGAAGATGGGTTCTTCATCATTGAATGGTGGGCGTACCAGGTACGAGTGCACCTTCTGACCGACCAATTCATACGAGAGCGGCCCTAGGCGATTCGATCACAAGATGAGTTGTCTTCGGCCAGGACGGACAAGAAGCGCGAAATGAAGTCACCACGCAGAACACTGTGGAGCCACTATTTTTGCATCTCCTCGCTGCGTCCGACCGTCGTCCAAGGCATCATCATGACATACCCCTGCAAGCACTACCACTATATATTCCCTCGCCCTCCTCCAGCACTTCGCAAACTCTTTAACTCATCCTCCAGCTCAAAATTACACACACACACACCTCTCCTAACACTCTACATCGCATTATGGCTCCCCCACCCCCCGAACCCAAGCTCAACGGCCTCGGCTCGAACATCGTCGGGCCTCGCAACCCCGACCGCGAGCGCCAGAACCCCGACATGATCTGCTCCCCGCCCACGGACTGGGGCACCGTCCTCAACATGAAGTGGTCCTTTGCCGACTCGCACATGCGCCTCGAGCCCGGCGGCTGGGCGCGCGAGGTCACCATCCGCGAGCTCCCCATGTCGCGCGACCTCGCGGGCACGAACATGCGCCTCGACGAGGGCGCCGTCCGCGAGCTCCACTGGTGCGTCCCGCGCACCCGCTCCCGCACTCAACACCACTGACAGAGCCCCTCGCAGGCACAACGACTCGGAGTGGGCGTACATCCTCGAGGGCCGTGTGCGCATCACCGGCATCGACTACGGCGGGCACTACTTTGAGCACGACGTCGAGAAGGGCGACCTCTGGTTCTTCTCCCAGGGCGTCCCGCACTCGCTCCAGGGCCTTGAGGGCGGGTGCGAGTTTCTCCTCGTGCGTCCCCCTCTCCCCCTCCCCGCGCACACGCTGACCCCCCCTCCTCGCGCAGATCTTCGACGACGGCGAGGCGTCCGAATACAAGGCGTTTGGGCTCACAAACTGGCTCGCACACACCCCGCGCAGCGTGCTGCAGAAGAACTTCCGCGTCGGCGCAGAGACCCTCGCGCACATCCCCGCGAACGAGCGCTTCATCTTCAGCGCGCTGCTCTCGCAGCAGAGCACCGCGAAGGAGGCCGCCTCGGGGAACGCCCCGACGCCGCGGCGCATCGTGCACAAGATGCTCGCGCAGGAGCCGCTCAAGACCGCCGGCGGGGAGGTGCGCGTGACGGACAGCACACTGTGGCCCATCACGAGCATCGCTGCCGCGCACGTCATCATCAACCCGGGCGCGCTGCGCGAGATGCACTGGCATCCGTACGCGGACGAGGTGCGCGCGGCGTGTGTCCGTTTCTGTGCTG
>NW_012133517.1:0-972 GCF_000313525.1 Fibroporia radiculosa | reverse complement strand
CCTCCTCCTCCTCCTCCTCCTCCTCTCCGCAGTGGTCGTACTTCATCCGCGGGATGGCAAAGGTGACGGTGTTCACGGTGCAGGCGACGCGCACGTTCAACTTTGTCGCGGGCGACGTGCTCGTCGTCCCGCGCAACTGCGGGCACTACATCGAGAACATCGGCGACGAGCCGATCGAGATGCTCGAGATCTTCAAGTCGCCCAAGTACGTTGCTGTCCTGTCCATATCTGCTCTGTGCGGCGCGGTCGCTGACGCGTGTGTTGTGCAGGTTCGAGGAGTTCTCGCTGAACCAGTGGCTGGCCGTCACGCCGCCGACGCTCATCAAGGACCACTTGCATGTGGGCGATGAGTTCGTGAAAGCGCTCGACAAGGGCCACACGCCTATCCGCAGCGCCGCTGCGAAGCTGTAAGAGCGGAGAAGAAAAGGATAGCATGCGCGTGGGGGAGGCGTCGACGGACTGCGTGCGCGAGTGCTGCCATGCTCTGCAACCTTGCAGGTCGTATTGTAATGTATTGTAATTAAAAGGAACGTGCTGTATTGTATCATGTGCTCGGAGGTCTAGTAGTGCACGATTCGAGCGGGGACTAGTCGTTCACACAGTCTAGGAGGTCAGTGGCATGGAATACAACACCTCCAGGAGGGCATCTAATGGTGTGTGCCCAGCTGCGAGGAAGCGACTGAAAATTCACCAAGAAAACCAGTATCGGTAGGCTCGCTTTCTCGCCATTTCGCTCACGCGCATATATCAACGACATTCGTCGAAATGGACTTGCACGGCAGATATATAGTACTACGAATATGCGCGTACATTCTCATCGGGCGTCGTGTCCCAACGTTGGCCTATGACCCTGCGCCCGTCCGAGCACACGTCACTGGCATGAACACCCCGTCAGATCCGTTGTACTCGGCAACCACGAGGGGGGAAAGGCATACCTCAGGACGACGACGGCGACGCTGCAGATGCACTTTT
>NW_012133516.1:11267-32937 GCF_000313525.1 Fibroporia radiculosa | reverse complement strand
CGTCTCGCCGCTTGAGGTCGGGTTAAGCGTCCGCAAGCACATTGGCGTTTAGTGTTTAACTTGTTGCGAAATCCACGATATCTCATGCGTTAACTACTCGATCGTGACCTCGAGCAAGGCTAGATGTACCCTTCTCCCCTCGTCCGCTGAAAGCTGGGCTACAGCGGAAATGCAACCGCCTTCGTTGCGCTCGATGAGGTACCACTGGCAGACGAAAATGGTGCAGTCATCTTTGTATGTCCATGATCGACCGTGGGGGCTGGGAAGCCCAACGTACACGATGTGGGGGAGGATCTTCCCGACAAGAGATGCGAACCACTTGTCACATGAGGAGGTGGTGAAAGGCTCGGTTCCGAAGTTGAGAGCAACTCCGACAAGAGGAATATTGGCCAAGGACGATAGCTTAGTAATCTAGATGTGTTGAGTTAGTACAAGACGCTGACAGACTGAAGGCACTCACTAGGAATACTTCAAATTCCTGCTCGCGCTGGCTGGCATCTCTTGCGTACATGATCATGTACTGCAAGAATTTCACACCGTGCAGGCCCTTCACACAGTCGAGAGCGCAAGTGGACAAAACGTCGTGATCGTAACACGTAAGTGCCACGGGAGAGGCAGCTTGTAGAAAGGAGTGCCAGCCCTGGTTCAGCTGAAAACAATGAAGTCGGCGGATAGGAATCCAAGGGACCGCATTCATGCCAGTAGCAATGATATCGGCCCGGTCAATGCGGGTCCAACAGCTACTCGCCTGAGACTCGTTAAGGTCCATTTTGGTTGTCAGCGCATCCTTATAGCGAACGAGCCTCAGGTGAGACACATTTGGGAACGCTTGTGAAAGCGTGGATAGGTCTGATATCGGTCCCGTCAATTCCAGAGTACGAATAGAGCGCCAAACTCCAGTGGTACCTGCTCGGATGGATTCGCATTCAGGGATGCAGTCCAGTTGAATTCGGAGATCTGCAACGGACATTGGAAGGTGCTGTAATATATCCAAGGTAGACTGGGAGCTTCCCATGCTGACGCTGCTGGAAGTTATACAGATCCGAGTCGGGCGACTGGTCAGCCGTGACATGCATCCGAAAGTGAGACTGCCAGCCTGTGCCAATGTAAGATCCGATATACGTGGAAGTGACGCGACCGCGTCGAGGAGTAAAGGTGCTGCACGGAAGAGCTCCTCGCATGGCGAGAGATAAAGTCGTTCGAGTCGGAACGCATATGAGAGCACCGTAGCCAAAGACATGGCAAAGGAAAAACTATTAACAAGCAACGCAGTCAGATCGAGAGCTTTGAGACAAGGTCCCCAGCGGGCGATATCCGAAAGCATGAATTTGCAAAATCTCGTGATCATGGACGGGATGTCTCCGTAACAAGCGGGTATTCGAGAGCCGAGCTTGACCTCTGAGAGAAAGCGAGGCATGGCATAGGCGTAGGCGGTGCGACACGTCATTGCAAGCTGCCGTGCATCCAGAGGAGAAATGTGAGGAAGCAGGTATATGAGGATATCATCGTTTAGAGCTCGAAAGAGAGACATATTGTATAACTACAAGACACCTGTTAGTGATAAAAGTGCGGTTCTGAAATCACCCAACCGCTTACTATGGTCCAATGCTAGAATCAAAACCTCATCCCGAGAAGTCAAAGTTGAAGCTGATTGTCAACACCACCAGAATGTACTTGGTGCGCACGTCGGAACGCCAAGAGACTTCAATGGTGTTAAAAGGGATGGCGAGGCCCCGAGTCAAAGATGAGCATCCCCATGCCCCATAGGATTGCCCGTCAATCAGCCAGACGGATTTGCGCACCAGCTCACGAGATTTTACGCGAGGTAGAGAACGTGAATGGAGATCATTTCGTACTTGAAATGCTGTAGCTGATCATGCTTCGTGTCGACCCCGCGTATTTCTCATGACGCTCCTGATGCCATGACTTTGCGCAGATCAACCGCTTCTCGGGAAAAACGTCATCGAGAGAACCCGCAGCCGTCTTGACTCGTGTACGTCAAGCGAGTGTCTAGATGCCAGTGATTTTTGCCAGAGCTGAATCTCCGTTGAGGTCGCGAGAAGCCATAGGGATGTGTAATGATGAGCTTTTATTCAAGACTGTACGCCACCGCCAAAGGTGCGAAAAGACGTACCATCTATTATAGCCCATCAATACTGTATTTTAGCTCTGAGTTCACGATGAGCAACAATGTCATATAATTTAAGCTATATGGAATCCTTGCATATTGCACAGGGTGAAATTGAATGAGTGCCGAATGAATCTGCGCGGCGAACACTAGGCGACCCCAACGGGCGTTATGCAACAGGCGCCGTCGATCAATCTCCGCTTGAGGATATGGTTCCTGACTCCGAACTAGGCCTGTACGGGTACTGACCTACTCAATCTCCACTGGAGGCTACTGGATGCCGGCAAGTTCACATTTGGATTGCAATCAATATCTGTGGGCTGCCAGAGATTCACATTGAATTAATTCCACACTCTGGCGAACCTGAGCGGACTAGATCACTCTAACTCGATTCTCCCGATGCGCTCAAAATGTAGCTACTCTGGCAACGGCTGGTCATATAACCTACGCTCGAGCGAGAATATTGATTCGGATGACGACAATGAATATAGAACGCTCTCTCAGCCAGCAGAAGATGTTGCAATTGGAGACCCTACTTCCGAACTTGACATATCTTCTCGTACGGACGCTGCCGATTACAAGCCGAATCCTTGGACAATCGCAAAAGTGAATGCTGCGTCCCGTAAAATCAATGCAAAGCATCCTGTCAAAAACAAACCCATAACTTCACGACTCGTTCAAGGAGACCCATCACCACCAAATCGACACCAAGGTCGAATAACGGGGAGCTCTCCCCTGAAGGCCTCTGCCGAAAAGAATATAGGTATCATTTCCGACTTGAAATTTCACCTTGAGTCGGAGAGTTGATCAGAATGTATACTTAGGGTATCCCATACATTTTAAAAACACACAGTCTTCTTGTTCCAAAATCCTGCAACCCCGTGCCCAATCGCCGCAAAAGCTAGCGAGTTCTTTGCGTGACAGTCCTCAGCCGTCAGTTCCTCCGTATTCTACTAGAAACTCGAAGAGGCCTACTAGTCCACGTCCATTGGTCCCTGTCTCAGCTTCTGCTCTATTACCTGACTCAGTCCACCGTACTAATCCCCTAAGTCACCAGCATATAGTCGGTTCAGGAAATTGTCTCGCTGCCCTAACCAAACCGCGACATTCCGTTTTTGGTCGAAATGGTCATTCCCAGCCTGAATTGCTCAAGAAAGGTACTTTTCTCTATGCACCCCTTGATCATGTTATTCAAACTTGTGATAACATCAGGTACCAAATTACCCCATGTGCCAGCTATTCCCGGAGAAAACGTTCTTATCAACACACCAACAATCGCAGTTTCTATACAACCCGTAAACAGTTTCCAGACGCCTTGCTTTCCACGTCATGAATTGGGAATGGGCGAGAACGATATTCTAAAGCGTGATACAACGGTAGGTATTTGTCAACCTGCATATATGCACTGTTTCTCGTTTTAGATCCGACATTATTGGCCTAATTAACGTAAACAGCATCTGCCGGATCCTCAGTATGCATTGCAGAGCGTATCTCCCTGTTCTGCGCCTCCCCAACCCGTCTTGAAGCGGAAATTGCCCGCGCAGGTATAGTATAGCATTAGCATTCACCCTGGTGCCACTGATCCAACGAGCTCAGACCGAGGATTGCAAGGGGCCCAAGCAGCCTCCGGCGGCAAAAGATAATCCATCCCGGCACGACGTACCTACCACCAGTGAATCCCCACGCCTCTGCCCGACTGGTCTGGATTTGAATATCAAGCCTGTAGTGGAAGCCCCAGATACTTATGCCGCAGACAGCATCTGGTCTACGCTTCCCTCTATGAAGAAACGTAAAGTCGGTATTAAAAATGATGCGCCGTTCGTACTCTCGCGTCAGTTTAGGCTCCCTCTCGGGTTTCCGACTACGCATCGGTCCTCCGTACAACATGCTGTCGATGCGAAAGACAAAAGTAGGACCATCAAGTACTTGCCTCCTCCTGCCAACCGCGCTCTTGTAAGCTTATCCCAAAATCCTTCCGAGGCTACTGTGCTAGCGATTCAACTACTGTGGAATTCACTGACGCTCTACCTCCTTAATCTAAGCATGATATTAATCGATTTTGTTGTCTGTTCAGCAGGGTCCTGATCCAGGCGCGCAAGTCACGACATACGAACCCAGGGGCCTTGGTGATGCTCACAACGCCCGGGTGGCAATTTTACAACCAGCCGTTGCCTCCAGGATCCAGCCGCCTGCCCGCACCAGATACGGCCTACCGTCCCCGCCGACGTCGGATCCGCCCGCTGTTCCCGGTATCGAAAGCGCGCTGGAGCAGTATTCAGATGACACCCCTTATATGCGTATCTCTGATGATTTTGAAGGAGAGGCAAGATCTAAATACGTCGGGATGAGACAGCGCATCGCCGAAGTACGTCTGCCTGCTCGAAACTGATCTCGTGTGTCGTTTTGCCTGCTTTCCACAAGTGACTCTATCAGCGTCTCTTGTCGTCTCCGGATTCCCGCTCTCGGGTGCTGTGTCGATACTGGCGTGACTGATCTGATAGGCGGATGGCCCAGTAGCGAAAGCGACTATCAGCTCAAACCTGGTATCTCCTCAAACTTCCCAGCTGTGGGGTCGTTTTCTGCGATCCGCTGCAGTCACCAGGGAACTCGGGCACCGACGAACAGAACAAGGAGAGCAACCCTAAAGATAATGCCGCTGCAGAGATTGCTATTGTGAGGTGGAGCATGTAGTTCATATAGTACCTCTATGGATAGGCGGACCGCTGCTTGTGATGTATATCTCTGAGTATTCAACATGAATTGCTATGAATCGTACGATACATGAAAGGCAGGACGCGGTGCGTTACAAGACGAGGGCAGATATGAATGAGCTTAGCTATACCGACGTAAGTACATATCGAGGGGGAGGTATCGCGATGGAGGAAAGCGAGAGACGTGGGTGTAGTATATGGGAGGTGTCGCAGTGGGTACGGCAAAGCAGATAGACGTATCGTCGAGGGTCATAGGCCGGTACAAATCAGCAGACATATGACAAGATAGGATAGGAAATCGACATAACACCGCAGTGTATCAGCGAAGCGCAAACCAAGGAAAAGCACAGATGCGTGAAGTAGATTATATGACTTTCCAAAAGACACCCGCGGGGAACAGTATAAAGGAGATTATGGTACGGTCACAGACCTGGGAAGACGTTACTTCACGCCTCGCGCGCTTCATCTCCGGCGCGGACAGGACCCATCGCGCGGCGGACAGGGTCGCCATCTTTCTCCGGGAGGCGCGGAGCACCGTGCGCCCGAGTGTGCGTTTTGAGGACCTCGTCCATGCTGATAGAACCCCGGCTGCTCGTGGCTGCGAGTCGCTTTGCGAGTCGCTGGGCCATCGCGGCTTGCATTGCGGCCTCGACGTCCTCCGCCGAAGGTTTGATCAGCGGCTCGTGGCGCCGAGAAGTCAGCGTGCCCTCGACAGCCTCGTTATCTGACCCGGCTGATACAGCGCGAGATTGCGGCCGTGTACGCGGAAGCGGACGTATGGGCCGAGGCGGCGTTTTAGGCGCGTCGTCATCGAGTACCGCAGCTTGTATCTCCGTTGGCTCTGAGCGGGTCTCCCGTGGAGCGCGACGCCGTAGATCTCGACGGGCCTCAGGGAAGAGCATCCTTGGGGCATAAGTTGGCGGAGGACTGTATGCGGGATGCGTGACTGGGAGCATCGAGGAGGCTTCGGTGTCAGACTCGTCGGGTGGCGCACCAGGGGACTTGTAGTGCGGATTGGCAAGCTCGACTTTAGTGCCACGGCTAGAATGAGCAGAATCGTGTCGTGAGTTCATGACATGTACGCAATACTAGGAGAGCGGTTTAAAGGATACGCACAAGACCCAGGTCATCGTCGGCTTCTCAACATGTCGCCGAGGCGTGCGGGGCTCGGGAAGCTCATCCTCGTCGTCGACGGGAGATTGCGACTGCGATGGCTCGCCCAAGATGAACGGATTGTCGGGAGAATCACGAATAGGGAACAGCTGTGGCTTCTGCGACCTTGTGGCCGGACGCGGAGGGGGCGTCCGTAATCTCACAGAAGGGCGAAGCTTGGGCTGGCGACGCGATGGCGGAGGGGAGGCCAAACCCGTGTGTTGTCTGCGCAGGAGATGTGGCGCAGGAGGGGGCGATGCCGACAGCGAACGCGTACGCGACCTGGCGCGTTGCGATTTAGATTCCGTCTGCGACGCATCTTTGAGATCGCGACTGGCTGCCGTAGTGGACGGGCCCATCCAGAATTCTTCCTCCGCCTTGGACTCGCTCAGCTCCTCTGCAATGGCGTCCAGCGTCCTGCGCTTTTTGTTCCCCAGCACGAGCGCGCCGTTCGCGTCACGCTGGGCGCTGTCCTCCGTGTCGCTCGGGCAAGCATTGTCGACACGGGGTACGGGCAGTTCGTCCTCTTCAGAGTCAGAGTCCGTTACGCGCGAGCGCGCCCGCTTGCGCTTCGTCGCTGTGCGAGGAGGTGTGGGAAGCGACGCAAGAGAGTCGGCGCGCTTGATGGGCCTTGGTCGCGTCACTGAAGGACCGTCGCTGACAGCGATGGGATGGCGAATTCTAGGCATGGAGAACGGTAAAAGGATAACAGCCCAGGAAAGGGTAGTAGTGAATGAAGGGGGAAAGGAGGGTGCGTGTGGTTGATCTGCGCAACGGTGGGCGGGAGACGCGGGCGGGCCACAACGACATCCGCTGTTGGGTTCCAACAATGAGTCGGCATCTCCCGACACCAAACATGCCACAACACGCCTTGTCTCTGGCTCGCGATTTGCCCGCGATCGCAGGCTTGTTCTCGAGTTAGGTGCAGTTACTCAAAATACTCGCTGGGCGGACTTGGGCTGAATGGCTTTCATCACAATTGATGCTATCACTCTTTTTGGATGTCATTACTTAGCAAAATGTTGAGCAAAAGCTTGCAAACAAGATCCCAATTGATGTTGTGTGCTTGGGCTGCTTCGCGGACGTCACCGGAACTTTGCCCCGCCCAATCTTCGTCTCGCAGACTCTACTTAGCACCAGGCTTTCCTAAAGTCCAACTATGCCGTAGCCCAAGGCCTTCGTGTCAATGAGAAGGCTCGAATGTCGCAATTGTGTATTGTCATGAAATGCCCGTGTCTTGATGCAGGGATGGACTGACTCCACATGATATTGGAGGCATTGGCGTTCAGTCCTACCACTCTTACTTGAATATGCAGGTGAGTTTGACTTCCTCGTGCGCATGTAAGTTTTTTTCTTGATTGCCTCTAAACAATGTTCCGCCTTGCAGGAGTTTGGATGCCTTGTTTAAAAATGTGCCAACTTCAATTTGTTTGCCTCAGATTCCGATTAAGCGCTACATATATGCTGCCCTGCTACGATCACAATGTACAATCCTTGATTACTAATACTAAACCATCTGGCTTGTAGCGAATTCGCGTGTACGCCAGACCGTGCCATCCGGGGTTTGATATTACATAGTGAGTGGATCTTGTGCGTCATATACAGAAGGTGCTCATCAAGTTGCATCAAAGCAGGTTGTCATGGGAACCAGCATGTCCTATGCAGAAACACCAATCTAGTTCAGCCTATCAGCCTCTCGGATAATTGACTCCATGGATGAGGTATGTTATGACGGTCTATGCGCCTAGGCTGAACGTTTGCACGCGAAGACTCGCGGCCGTTACCGATAAAGAAGTTCCCATATGCTTTGCACCCGCGAGAGGAAGGCGACTGCGTGAGAGTGTGAGAGTGGCGACGGACGTCCGACGAGGGGAGTGACATGAATTGGTGCGAGGAATGACCAACGCGAGGTAGCTGCGAGTTCTAATTTTCAAAGTTTGTCTGGCATGTTTGATGTGGACCGCCAACCGCAGGCAATACGATGCTGACATGACGATCGAACGCTGACCGGGAGTGTGAAGATCTGAAGCGAGTTGAGGCGAGATTGCTAAGGATATGGATTCAGGGGGTGTGACACGGTGCGAATGTCGCGCATGGTTGGAGAGTGCTCGTCGTGAGTGCATCGATTAGAGAATTTCGTATATGTGCTGACAAATGGAGCTACGGCCCGCGTACACGAGCTGGGTCTACAGGGACCGGGATGCAATGTCGGTGTGAATGCGGCGCCCGGGCTGTGTCCATCGCTGTGAGTGCGAGGGCAAGAGAAAGGCGAGGGGTTTGCTCTGGAACGGGAGACGAACTGGCGAAGTGAAGCTTGGATGGCATGACGAACGCGGATTCGGACATTGGAAACGCGGAGTGGAGCGTCGAGAGGAGGAGATAGCAAACGCGTCTGATGGGCGTGTGCAACGAGCTCTGGGACATGTCCGGACCGCAGACGGCCGGCGAGGGATCAGCCAGAAACTGGAATATGTGTGGCTGGCTTGGTGGCGTCATGAGTGAAGTAGCTCAGTACTCGTGACGTCGCCGGGTTCCGAGCGGCCTGCGCTCTGGCCTTCGCGCTCACCGGCACAGCAGACGAAGACAGGGGAGAGCAGCAGCAGAGCGAGGACGGCGAACGTGGAGGCAGAGCGATGAGAGAGATTGCGGCGTCCGCGAACACGTTTGGCGAATAGCGAGCGAACAGTCGCCGAAGCGTCGAAAACAAGCTTTGCCGAGGTGCCGCGGCCGGATATGGCAAGGCCGAGAGGAGGACGCGATCGAGAGCACATCCTGCAAGCCAGGCGACGCGGGCTTGCGGATGGACGTGGAGCTCGTCTCTTCTACCGCCGAGTTCGGCCTTCCTCCTCCCCTTCTCCCTCATCGTCCCCGCCTCTCTGTTCGTCCTTGTCACCAGCCTTGACGCCATCACGCCTGCGGAGTCTGCCCGTCTGCCGACACTCCCGATGCGCATGCCCACGACCACTTTTCGACTACAACTATCGACCGCTCAATCTTAATCTATCTGCATATCTCTAATTACTCCGTCTCCAACGTCTCTCCACACTCAACGACTACTTCTAATCCTGTTTCAGGACACTGTCCTGGCTGGGTTCAACTCCTTTCCAACGTATACCATCTACGCAGATGCTATTCTTGGGCTGTCCTCCTCAAAAGAACCTTGATACCCCCTCGTCTCGCCTTCTCACGTATTGCTCTGACTCTGCTCTCCAGCCTTTCCCAACTCCCCATAACGCCTTCGGTGCCTGCACATCGCTGACAAACACACGCACCGCCCGGAGACACTCGACGCCGCGCTCCTATCCTCTGCACCCTATTCCAGTACACCTTAAGTCTCAGCCTAGCCTTTATCCAGTAGGATTTTGCGTGCCCTTATCTGCGCCCTCGCCTCCGCTCCGCACCTCGGATGCCCCTGCCCGACGCACCTCACGCGCTCCGAGTCGTCGGACGCCGTCATCGCGTGCGGCAGGTGGTGAGCACTGCCTGAGTATATTTGCGACCCTTGCATTTTCTGACGTCCTGGATGAAGCTTTCCCGCGCGCCGACTGGTACACGCACGCTGAATACGAGCGAAAGCCCGCTGCGCTGCGAGCTCACACCGCGCCGCCTCCACGCGTTCGCATGCCTGCGCCTGTTCTGCGTGAACTTGTGGCTATGCCTACGCCTCACGCCAACGAAATTGATACTCGCGCATATTCAAGGCCACTGGGAAGGGAATCTGCGAGGAGCACAGGGTACGTCGTCTCACCCGTCTCGTTCGTTGGTTTCCGTCGTTCATGCGAGTGTTCGCGTCGTGGCGGTGGCTAGTCGCATGCCGTCTGTTGCGACAGTGATCGCTCTCCTCGTGTTAGGGCTCTCGTCGTTTTCTGGGATGCATGTGGGTGCAGGGGTGGCGGCGCTGGAGGTGCGGTCAATGGAGCCGCTGGACTCCGGGAGGGACGGAGGTTGGGCAGACGTATCTGGTTTTCAGGCTTCGGTGGTGCTGTTTCCAAGGCAGCAGGGCGTGACTGCAGGAATGGGCGGATCCGGACGGGAGACCGCAACGGGGGATGGTGCTGCCCCCTATGCTGCAGTGGATACATCAATTCTTGCGGGGGCAACAGGTACACGTGGTCAGTCTGCGAGTATGAGTGCACCTACGGTGGCCAGTTTGGACTCGGCATCGACACCGGCGGTCGCCTCTCCCTCGTTGCAAACACAGACCCAGGTACAGACGCAAGTACAGACACCAACACAAGCAACCACGACAGCTCCCACAACGACGCCGACACAATCCCAGATGGATCCAACAGTTCCAGCATCAGCTAAGCCTTCGCAAAATTCGCGGGGTCAGGGAGGGACAAATGTTACTCCTGACCCTCCTGTCAATTCGCCGGCGCCGACAAACTCAAATGTCTCTTCAAGTTCACCTACTGCGGCATCTCCGACAAGTTCAGCCCCCGATATACAGCGGTCCTCCAGTGGTTTATCCCCTGCGTCGACGTCCTCGGCTTCTCCGAGCCCAGCCCCAACAACGAGCGCGGTGCAGCCTACAAGGCAAACTCAGTCATCGGGCACGACCGTGTCGACCGGGGCCGCACGGTCTTCTGATCCACCCTCGCCAGCGCCTTCACCGTCCCCTGCGAGATCATCTGCATCAAGCTCGGCGGCGTCGAGCGCGACGCAAACGGCTACTGCCTCGGCACAGTCCTCTGACTCGCCTTCCCATTCCACCCCAACGCGGGCTTCAAGCAGGGGCTCTGACCTTACAACTTCGACGTCTGATCTGTCGTCTGGTAATCCAAGCCAAAAAACCAGGTCGTCGACTGGGATGAGTTCGAGGAGCGGAGATCCGGCGGCTAGTGAGACGTCAAATACGAGTACGGGAAATCGGTCGGGGTCGGCGGGGGATACGACAACGTCAATGTCAACGTGAGTGTTCATGATTATATTTTTTTGAGCCTTCGTCTTTCGTCCGTTGTTTTCCTTGCCTTTATTTTGTGTCGGGGTCTGGTTTGGACCTTCGAGCCGGGCGCGAGTACCGCACCGGTGGCAAGCGGGGCGGATGGTGCGGGCCGACCGGACGCTCGTTGCGCCACAAGGGGTAGCAAGTCCATTCTTGTTGCGACGGTGGCAACGAGAACGCGCGCGTTTACGTGTGCTGAGGCTCGCGCGACCGCGGAGTTGCTTGGCTGCCGGGTGCTCAGTGGGCGATCGAGTGCCACAGGTGGTTCTATCCGGCCAGGATGGGAGCACGCAGTCGAATCACGGAGGGTTGAGCAGCACACGTGCCTCTTGAGTGGGCCGAGGCGAGCTCGGATACCGCGAGGCCGATTTTTCAGGCTAGTGCACCGACAAATGTCGCTGCTTAGCGCGCTGCCTCTGCACATGTTCGATCGTGCCAGGGTAGACGGTCACGATCGGCACTATATCGGTTTTTGGCTCTCTGTCTCGCTCGTCGATTTGCGGTGTCAAAATTGCTTGCCAGCTCTGCATACTCAATGTTGCAAGCTTGCCTGCGCTCATTTTACTCTCCGTGGCCGCTGGGGCGTCGACCGACCTCGCCAGCCGAATTTGATTACACGCTCTAACGACGCCAAGGCACCGGTGATAGTAATGACGTCGAGGATGTGTCGATGGACGTCCGTATCGCGCCATCCACCCGTTTGGCCAGATGGAGCGCTAGACGCTCCACCGACATCCTGTTTCCGGGAATGACCCGTCACTCTCTCTTCGCCCGCCATGTTCTCGTATCGCCCGCTTTTATATCCATCATCTGACTATTCGTTTTTGTCCAGACATGCTTCTTCGTTCACTCGTTCCTCCATGCCTCCAACATCCTCGTCCTCTTCTGACCCCTCCTCCGCCAGGGGCCGTACATCGGCCTCCGCGCGAACTGATCTTTCCGCCTCTTCAACTCGTAGCTCAACTTCGACCACAAGCAGGCTGTCTACGTCTTCCTCGAATACGGCGCGCTCGTCGTCTTCAGTGTCGACGGCATCTAGCTCTCGCACCTCTGACTCGACCGCGTTCACCACATCCACCACGTCAACCGCGTCATCATCCGAAAGCCATACGGCGCCGAGTAGCTCGCATACGTCCTCGCATACGTCTTTCATGTCGACCACGGCTAGCAGTTATCGCACTGTAGCCACTTCGTCCTCATTAGGCACGACTAGTGACAGCCGTTCGCCCGACGCGTCGCCATCTTCAACACGTTCGAACAATGACACCTCTCCCAGAACCGCATCCAGTTCTCGCTCGTTTTCCGTGTCTCTATCTGGCTCAGATCCGAGCAGCTCAGATCCTGCCTCCCATGCTTCAACGACTTCTTCCCCTCTCACATCCTCTACCGATCCTACCTTTTCTTTCACCACCACCCACCCCATTCTCCAGCCGTCTTCTCCTTCAATCACTTCTGTTTCTGCATTCACTGTACATTCTTCAGATTCTAGCACGTCTTGGACTACTTATTCTTCTCCAACCTCAACCTCGCACTCGACTTCGGACCAGATGACTTGGAGCACTATCGTTGAGACGATTGTGTTGACTTCGACCTACACTGGCCAAGACTGGACTAGTGTCACACAGTGGACGTCTGTAGTGGTTACTGGCACGCTAATCCCGGAGCAAAGTGGTGATCCTCACAATGACGCGTAAGTGTGGCTCACATTGTTGTCCTCAGTGGCTAATCGCTCTATTATTAGGCTTGCTCACTCGCCTGGTGCTCTTGCTGGTGTTATTCTCGGGTCCATGGCTTTCGTGTCTATGCTTGCTCTCATGCTGGTCCTTGCTTACCGCCGCCATCGCCTTCATCGCACGGAGGCTGAGGCTGCTGCTCTCAACGGCACTCGCGGCCGCCGCCCAAGCATGATCCTTGCAGATGACGACTATGATGACTCCCCGGGCGTAAACAGTATGTCGCCCTTTAGCCCACACGGTCCGGGCGGTATGATGCAGTTTGGGCCGCCGGTGGCCTTGCTTGCAGGTATGGGCGCTGGTCCAGCCGCATACAATCGTTTGCGCGGTGGCGAATCTGGTGCCGAGATGAATCTTGATCCCTCTGGCCATGAAATGCTGGATGGATCTGGTATGATCGCCCGCCGTCTTACCACTAGTGAGCTCGCTGACTTGGCGCTCGGACCTACTTCTATGGCCGACGTCGTCCTGACCCGGGACTCTGGCTCTGGCTCCGGATCCGGCTCAGGCTTGGCTTATGCGCGCGCGAGCGCGGGTTCTAGTTCGATGGGTCTCATTTCAGGGTATGGGGGTTCCAACGAAGCAGAGGGGAGTGCGGATGAGATGGGTATGGGCATCGGGTCGAGGGCGGATAGCGGAGAAGGTGATATGAATGCGCCACTTATTCAATACACAAACTCTCCCGATGCCAGCACGGACTTACACACGCTGTACGGAGCCGTCGACCCGACACCCTTAGCTCGTGTCGCGCGCCCGCCGCGCTCACCCACGCGCTCGCGTACGTCATCATCTGGGCCGGAGCCAGCTGCGTGGCTAAGTGGCCGAGATACAGAATACGGGACTATTCCGGTCATGAGCAGCAGTGTGCTCGCGTCGATGCCGGCACTGTCGAATTCGCACTACAGCGGGGTAGGGATCGCTTCGCCTACCAGGATGAGCGCTGCGCTGGTCAACAACAGCGATCCCGGGGACCCTTTCCGCGACCCTCCGTCGTTCTATTCGTTTGATGAGGCTATGCAAGGACCTCAGATGGGCGGTTCAGGTTCGGATGAGATAATACATGCGCCAGGGGGGGGTGTGACTGGCTACTCGAGCAGCTCATCGCATGGACATGGAGTCACTGGACTAGGGGTGGCTGGGATCTCGAGTGGTTCTTCGCATGGAGATGGCGGACATGAGCCTGGTTCTTCTAGCGGCCATGGACAGGATGGGGTCTCATCAAGTGGCCACGGGCTTTACGGTGAAGGACGTCGATCGCCCGGTCCTTCCAGTTTACTTCCGACTCAGACCGCTGTTCCTCCTGTGCTGCGCCCCCGTGGAGGGGACGAAGGAGATGATGGTGTGGATGACAGTTCGGACATTGATAGCAGAGGGCGGAGCAAGCGCCGCAGACAGAGCTTCTTCGGGCTTGGAAAGCCGCTGCCGTGGAAGAGGGAGAGCACGTCTTCGTCCGCGTCTGACGCGATGAGTGCTGGTATGCGCAGCTCGTACGCGCGCACGAGCGACTCGACGCAGATGAGCACCCACCAAGTGAGCCCTGTTGCATCGTTCTACGGCCCGGCGCGCTTCGCGATGGCAAACTCCAACAAGGCTGTCGCGACCGCGTCAACAATGGCGGATACATTGCGCTTTGCGCAGGGGCAGGGCCCACCTGGGATGGCGGCGAACGCATACACCATCCATGGACGTCCGCCATCGATGATTCGCCCCCACTCACCGACAATGCCCCCCGGTTCGTTGACCTCGCCGGCATTCCCATTCCTCTCGCAGGTCTACGCTCCACACGCAATGAATGGTTTGCCGACGGTCATGTTGTCGGATGCGGCGTCATCGTCTGAGGCCCAGCATCGTCTGAACGCGAGTGTGCCGGGGTGGCAAGGGCTTCGCGGGATGTTCGGCACGCCGGACATGCCTTCGCCTGCACCGACGGAGGTGTCAAGCCATAACGCGCCTGAGGGCTTGCTTGATCCACGTCTGGGTCAGCTGGGTGTCGTGGGGATGCAGAGTCAGGGAGCGCTCAGCTTCCGGGACGATGTGGACTATTCAAGGCCGATCGGCGCGGTGAGTGATTACTTTCTTACTCCATGTGAGGGTGCTGATTTATGTCATGCGGTCCGTAGCTGGTACATAATCGCCAGTATAGCCAGACAACGTTCCGGACGGGTGACACGCGCTCGGTTGATGTGCCGGGTGACGATGACGATGACGACGTCTCTGTGTTCCAGGAAGCGATTTCGTGATTACGTTCGATACATTATTGTTTGTCATTCCGCCTTTTTTCGATACTGCCCTTTCCTTTACCTGCTTCAGTTCTGTCCGTTATTCTCCACGCAGCGCGGGCCCAAAATGCAAGACCATGATCATATTTCTACATGCCTTCTCCCTTCCTCCTCTTTGCATCCTTATCCTGCTCTCCTTCCCATTCTTCTTAACTGACCATACAGTCCCTACGCCACGATCACGACCCTGCCCATGACTTTCCCGTCGTCCCTCCGCCTGCCTGCATATTGTAGTACTAGTCTCGCTGACTGAAAATCTGTACGTATCCATTCGCACGCTCACACACGCATTACGGCTTTGTTTGCATGTCTTTATATCGTATCGCTAGTACTCGATGCACTGAATGAAAATCCATAGATTGACTGCCTCGTGCTGAACGGGTTGAAAGATGGCGTTGGCGTTGGTTTTTCCCCCAGCGCGTAGCATAATTGTTCTTTGCTACGAATCCGGATCTTATATCAGATAGGTACGTACAAGCACTGGCACACCGATCGGACGGCCACTGGCTCGGTGCTGAGCGCTCATGGTGGACGAGTCCCGAAATTTGATATTATGTAGGGCTGCTCAATTGTGTTCCGCGAGCGAGCTGACCGAACAATTGAGCCACCCCGTTCGTTCAGAATCACCGTTCGCCGATCGTTCACCGTTCTGAGTGGTTCGTCAGGATGTAAAACTATGCCTACACCGTGACTTTCTCCTCGCACCATCAAGGTCTGTTTCTGTGATGCGTGTTCTTGGAAGAGATAAAATTCCAAAGCCGGACGCTAACAGACAATAAGGAGATGCAAGGGAATAAGTTACTAGACTACACTTCATCACTTGTAACTTAAATTTATACATAGATAGACTGTCCTATCGCGCAACAAAATGTGCGTCACGCAATCCACTACTTAGTACTTACCCTCCGGAGTCCGAGCAAGGGTTTTGCCGCAGTGTGCGACGCTATTCGAGTCCTTACTTACGTCTCAACACTTTCGCAGATCCCATTCGGAACAGTTCAGTATACTGGCGCGTATACATGATTCCCGACCGTACCTTGCCAGTGTGCATTATCTCGTCTTGCCGGACCAATCGGTGAACGCCTACCACCGAGTTCGTCAAATCCCGCAAATGCCCAGCTCTGATGGGTACTGCGAGTCTGCGACAGAGAGCGGGAGTGATCTTGTTTATATACTTTGCCATGTCTCGGGAGGATCCAACTCACTAAGCAAGCACACTCATGACTCCTTCGCAGACGGTCTTCACCCATGAATTCGACGCTCCTTCCTACAAAGGGACCACTCATGTAAACACTGGGCTTTTCATCAATAACGAATGGGTCCAGCCTTTAAAGGGCGAGACAATTGAGTACGTCTCGGCCATGTTCTTCTCATTCAGTCGGTTGACCTGTCAGCAAGCCTTGTTAACCCTAGTACGACGCCCTTCTGATCATACGTATACTTTCGAGTACGCTAATGCCAATTTACCAAAGCGACCGGCAAATTTATCACCAAAGCATCGATTGGAACGTCGGAGGATGTCGACATCGCGGTTAAAGCTGCCCATACCGCCTTCAAGAC
Organism: Fibroporia radiculosa; assembly: GCF_000313525.1. NCBI lineage: Eukaryota > Fungi > Basidiomycota > Agaricomycetes > Polyporales > Fibroporiaceae > Fibroporia > Fibroporia radiculosa. Next base: position 16,429 of record NW_012133516.1, on the reverse strand, counting down.
GACCTGGGGACTCAATTGCCCCGGAGCGGTGCGAAGCCGGCTGCTTTACAAACTTGCAGACCTCATGGAACAAAATATTGACGAGCTAATTGCTCTTGAATGTTTCAATGCAGGCGAGTGCTCGTTTGTCGCAGTTTGCATCCGACCGAATCTCAATCCACCCATGTGCATGTAGGCCTTACAGTCGCACTTGTCAAGGGTGCTTTGGTCGATTTCACATTGGGTATGGTACGGTACTATGCCGGATTAGCCGATAAGGTTGAGGGGAGGACAATTGAGGTACAATAACGTTATGTCTCCCATATTGATCGCTGATGTAGTTATGGCTGTAGACCAATGCAGCGAAATTTGCTTATACGTTGCGCCAACCTGTCGGTGTCGTCGTGAGTGTTTAAGTTGCTCCTTTTTCCAATTTCGCTGTAACAACGAAAATTACGTCCAGGGACAAATCATACCATGGAATGCACCACGTCAGCCGAAGTCCTCTGCCATTAAGTTCACTTGATCACTGACGTCTCAATGACAGTTCTCTTCGTTGCCGCCAAGCTCGCGCCAGCACTCGCTTGTGGCTGTACGGTTGTCCTCAAGCCCTCAGAACTCACCCCTCTTTCGGCACTCCGCGTTTGTGATCTCATCAAAGAGGCAGGCTTCCCTCCCGGTGCTTTCAACGTCGTGGTCGGCTACGGGAACACAGTCGGAAGTGCACTTACCCATCACCCCGATGTTCGCAAAGTTAGCTTCGTCGGCAGCCTTGCTGTTGGTCGCGAAGTTACGAAGGCAGCGGCAGATAGCAACCTCAAAAAGGTCACGCTTGAGCTTGGTGGGAAGAGCCCCAACATCATCTTTGACGATGCCAATCTAGATCAAGCGTTGAAGTGGACTGAATCAGGCATTTTCTCCAACGCTGGACAGAGTGTGTTTGTCTCCGCCGATTGAATGGATTGCACGACTCATCATCATAATGTTTACCAGTGTGTACTGCGGGCTCCCGAGTCTTTGTGCAGGAAGGCATATATGACAAGTTTATAGAAGCTTTCACGGCCGCTGCAAAGACACGTAAGCTTGGTGACCCGCTCTATCCCGACACAGTCCAGGGTCCCCAAGTCTCACAGACCCAGTTCGATGTAAGTCCTTTCGATAGATCCTATGCAGTCTACTATATATCTTGATGCTGATGCGATTGACAGCGAGTTATGAGATACATTGATATTGGAAAGCAAGAAGGCGCAACGATCGTCACTGGTGGGCAACGCCATGGAACGGAAGGCTTCTTCGTCCAGCCAACCATCTTTACCAACACATCTAGTAGTATGAGGATCGTTCGGGAAGAGATCTTCGGGCCTGTCGCCGTCGTGATCAAGTTCAAAACCGTGGAAGGTGTGATGTGTGGTCTGCTTTGCATTCCTCTCATGCTAACAGGCTCTGCCTTAACTCGTGTAGACGCAATCGAGCTAGCGAATGACACCTCGTACGGGCTAGCTTCTGCAATCTTCACCCAAAACCTTGGCACGGCGATCAAGGTGTCCAATGCACTCGAGGCGGGGACAGTCTTCGTAAGTCATCCGCCTTGAGGATGTCTTCCGCACTCTGATCATGGCATAGGTCAACTGCTACAACTGGATTGAATGGGCACTACCTTCGGCTGGGTTCAAAGAGTCAGGCTGGGGCAGTACAAGTGGCAAGGAGGCATTTGATGCTTACATGGAGACCAAGGCTGTCCACATGAATATCGGACTCCAGATCTAGGCCAGTTGAGCCATTGTAGGTTGAACGCGTAGAAACTGTGTAATATATGACCTGCCTCAGATAGTCACCAAGTCAGTACAACATGACATAAGTACAATACGAACGGTGGCATACAACGACCGAGGAGAGACAGGAGGTATCGCTCTGCAGTAAATAAGGGAAGATGCATGTGCGAGAGACAGCTTCGGTTCAAAGAAAACAATGTTAGGTGCAAAACCTGGGGGATTCAGATGTCGATTAAGACGTCAATACTAAGAGCTGATTTCATTGTATCCCATAACCACCACCTGCTCTTTCATTTGAATTTGACTTCATTATTCAATATCAATGTGTTGTGCGCCGGACAGAGTCGTGTCACACGTGAAACTTGAGTCGATTCGGCGAGTCAACTCGTCAATCCTCGAAATGTCGAGTCTCGATGAGTCGACCGACTCGATTCGCGGAAACACTGGGACTCTCGTACCCAAACGTGTCCAAAGACACGTCTGGAGCAACCCTGGGGAGAACCCCCTTTCCAGAAGCGTCCGATGAGCGCTCTCTATAACGGTCACATTGACCTTCTCGACCCGTGATCAAACTACCCGACTGCCCATTTTGAGTAACTACGCCTAGCGTTGAACCTGAGCATGAGCAGTCGAAAACGTGAAGAAAGATTCATGGCCAATTTAGTATCTATCCTTTGGCATTCAAGAAATATTTTGGAGGTTACAAGATGCTGGTGCATGTGGAAGAAGTTGAGGGAGAGAACAACAACGAGTCGCTAACTCTCAAGAATGCTGTGCTATGCTCAAGATTTTGAATACCATTTATCCACAAAAATATGGCTGCAGCAACATTATTCCCAGAAGCTCTGAGCTAAAGTAATCAAAGCTCCACTCAGTCCCTTCACAGCAATTCTCTTACAACTCTTCCCTACTGGTGGTATAAACTTCCCCGGTCGCCATAGTCGACGTTCGCGACTGCCTCTCGCGCTCGGGGCGTTATTACTCAAAATGGGCAGTTTATCGGGTAGTTTAATCACGGGCCGAGAAGGCCAATGTGACCGCTACAGAGAGCGCTAAGCGGGTGCCTCTGGAGGAGGGATCCCGCTGAGGTTGCCGCAGTCGTGTGACACGTCTAGGCACGAGGCAGGTCTCGTATCTAAACGGGTCGAAGACTGGTTAGAGACTGGCGCCTATTTTGTTTAGCTGCTCTTTGAGCGGCGCGCAGGTTTTCATAGGCCTGCTCCCGCCGCTGCTTATGAGCCATTGAGCGGGCTTGATCATTTGAGAAGTTCTGTGGCATGGTATGGTACGGCAATGATGTATGTAGGGTGGTCTTATGTTCGGGTTTTCGACTACTCGCGCTCGGAAGTTGCTAGGAGTAGCTACCCAAAAATGGAATGTAATCGGGTGATTAACTCTCATTTTTCTGGAACCGCGACGGGCCGAGCGGGACGCTTAGCGAGTGCCTCTTCCCTGGTCTCGTACTACGAGACCGGTCTTCCCCTCCTCCTTCACCCTGGGGGGGTCCGATCTACTAGGCTACCCGAGAGATGTCTTCAACACATTTGGATGCGAGACCACACGAGACCAGGTCTGACACCTCTAACCGGGTTCGTAGCAAGATCATGCATTCCCTGCGTGTCCCTCCTCGCCAAATCTAGATACTTAAGCTTGTTCCCTCTGTATAAAATTCGAGTCCTTCCCATCTCTCGTCCTCCAGCCCCCAGTTGATCTGTGTGTGCAGACAGGTAGTCTCAAGCCCAAGTACTGGATAGTGAGTCACTTTGGTTCTGATTCCCTGTGACTATGCGTCAACTAATACCCATACAGCTTGGCTATTATTTTCTGCTTACCCTTTACGATTCATACTTCACGCCTACAACTTCGGGACTTGATCAGTTCAAACATCACCATGCGTACGTTTATTGCTGTGGCCATCGCCGTTCCCCTATTCGTCAGGTATGTAGACTTTTGCGAGTGGTCTGCCAGGGGCGAGTCTCAGTATCGGAATGCAGTGCCATCCCTACCCCTTACTATGATGGTCTCTATATACGCGCAGACATGCTCTCAGCGTACAGTGGGCCAAGTCTCGCTGCCCGCGGCAACAGTGCTTCAGGGGATGCTGCAAGGGGATTCAAAGACGCTATGAAGAAGGCTGCAACCGAAGCTGCAAAAAAAGCCAAATTATGGGCTACGGTTAGTAAATCATCCTATCCTGTGGTCTGCATACGCGCGGAGACGGCGCTGCAACCCATCTCTCTGCTTGTGATCATTTTGTTGCGGCTATGGTCGATGTTCTCGACTATCCTGCGACATGGGCGTCAGTATGTGCTAACGATGGTTTGATACCCGGCAGCTTCCCGCCGCATATTCACGATACAAGGACTCACAGAGAGATTGGGATGTGGGACCCGGCGGCGTAAAGATACACAAGGGCGGTATGAGTATCGACGAAATGCTGAGGCGTCAGGCCGGGAACATTCCGCCGCAACTCGACCGCGTCTCAGACCATTCGGAGCATTCAGTGTCGTCGTTACATCTGCTGGGCCGCCCTCCGTTTAGCGGGCCATCACACGGGAAGCGTTCTGGTCACGCAAGGCCTGAACATGATTACGAGGGCTTTGGGGGTAGTGGCCACAAGTACGGTGATGATGATGGGCACTTTGAGCACCACCTTCGAGCATTGTTCGCGCGTGCGCTCCTGGATGCGCTCGACTGATTGTCATCCATGTAACGGGTTATAATCGTCCCTGATGAATTGTAATGTCTAGTAGCATTTCATGAATAATACGCACTGTTGTTGAGGGCTCCATCAGCAGAACGCTTAAAACAATTCATAGGATTACACATTTTGTATTTGGCGTATTTGTCATTACGAATTATATTAGAATAGATATTCCTTCGCACAAATATTACTGATTCGATTCGTTCGAGCAGAATAATTGTACGTACAAATGTTGACTACGTGTGTAAGCGAATTTGTGCGTAGGAATTGAATATTCGGCGTCCAGAACCACAACAAGAAATCAAGTTGGGTTGCAAGAGCAATTGTGGGTGACATGCGTACGCACTTCTCACATCCTATGCGTTGCTTCAGTCAGTCACCTACATACAATATTCAATTGGTAGCAACTAGAACTATATATACAGTAATGATACGAGGTAGGTTCGACCTGACGTCCTAGATTTCGGCCACCGCGTCGAAGTCAATTGGCAGAGCAAGTGCACCCGCAATTCGAACTGCATTGTCCAGAGTCAACGGTGGTCACCGTACGCGTCATGCCACTGGCCCATATGACGATTCCCGCGCACGCCGGGCCCGACAGGCGGCACTCACTGCCTCTTCGATGTCTCTGCCCCTCCGGCCTTCCTTCATTTGCAACTGCACTCTCAGACTTGATGGGAACGGGTTCTTCGCGGCGCAGCCTCCAT
>NW_012133516.1:2296-11068 GCF_000313525.1 Fibroporia radiculosa | reverse complement strand
CATCCCCTGCCACTGTCGCCTCACCTGCCGTGGCCTGACCCCTTTTGCCCTCTTCCACCGCCGTCTCGCTCATCTGCGCTCCTCCACCCCCTGCCGCCGTCACCTCACCCGCCCGTCGCCATTCACCCTCTTCTGCCGTTGCCTTGCTCGTCTGCACTCCTTCACCCCTTGCCGCCGTTGCCTCACCCACCTGCCTCTCCTTCGCCCTCTTCTGCCGCCACCGGTTCACCCTCGCGCCCGCCTGCGCTGTCTGCTCACCCCTCTCCCACCAGCGTCTTGCTGCACAACAAGAAGAGAGCGGGCCGTTCGGGCGGCCGGCTTCTCGCCCATGGGCCCTTCGCCATCATTTCTACTTCGGGCCGAAGGAGAAAGTCTGTTGTTAGAGTGTGGCTATGGTACAGTGTAATAACACTCCTTTTCACACCCAAGTGCATCATGACTGTCTGTGCTGTTAATCAGGCCAATCACTCACAAAAAGTATCTACATAGTTTCTTCTCTGTCCCAATATATTTCTCGTTTACTCTGATCTTGGGATCAGAGCATAAGGGATGTATTTTTGGAACGTCTTGTTTGATGACAATGATCTTGGATTTGGTGGTCCTTTTCACAGTGACAATCTGTGACTACCATGTTACTGATTGTATCACCAAATTTCATAGTGTCTATCTTATCATAAGCATCTAGATGATCTACATCACATTTGATTAGATATCTACCTAGATAAGGATAGTGTCATGCATGGTGACATGTGACTAGTCAAGTGCTCAGCCCATTTGGGGCATGGCTAATGTAGTAGCATATGTCTCACAGAGATATCCCCATTAGTACTAGGAGTATACACAGCTGTTCAGGTGATCATCACAGTAGGACTACTGACCATACATGAGGCAGAGTGTTCACATGTCAGGTATTGGTATTCTTAGATAGCCAATGGTGTATATGGAGTATCAGTCAGCCTAGGCGTTAGGTGTACTCCCAGTAGTATTAGGAGTCTGGTCCCTCATGTATAAATACCAGAACAATGCAGCATAGAGAGACAAGTTGAACTTACTCAGTTCACTACTTGTCTACTTCATCCTAAACTCATCCTCTGAGTTAACAACTCCCAAGACAAGCACACCGCTTCACTCTTGTAACTACTAGCATCACAAGTAAGTGTTAGGGTTAGAGGATAGGGTTAGGGTCAAGAGTGATACCTTGACAGATTGTGATAGTTTCTAATTATGGGTGCTCTATGGTCACACACTGTGCAAGCTAGCTGCATTTTTGCACTGAAGGTGACATATTACATCATGATCTAGGCCTATCTTGTGTATGCTTGATGTGCCATGTCACTTCTTATCATGTTCTGCCACACCATGTTTGACTTTCAGACAGATTGTATTATAGAGGGATGTACAATCTTCTGATTTTGCCCATTAGCAGATATAAAATGAGGAAAAATGTGTTTGGAAGCTACTAGTACAAAAGATCAATGCCAGATGTGTGTTGTGCAATGGGTAGCACATCAACACAATTCATTACTCTTTGATTCCAGTGAATGTTGCTGATTCACAGATTTATAGAGCCATAGCACCATCACTGATAGGTCTAATATTTGCTGTGCAGTTAGTGTCCATATCTAGTAACTTCAAACAAAATTAGAAGCTTATTGGTATAGAAATAGATAAGTTTCTTAATGGGTGTGAAAAGGCCCAGGAGTGTGAAAAGGAGTGTTGCTACACTGTGTAGAGTGACCTGTGGCTGTTCTCTATATTTCTTTGGTCTTGTACCCAGACATGTTGAAGACACATGTCTAGGTATGAGACCACATTTCTGATTATCTTCAGGCCATAGGCTCCCTAGCCTTCAAGGCCTCATGCTCTAGACTGAAGGGAAAGGTGTTAAGTGACCTAATTTCTGAGGATCAGGAGTTCAACTTATGACTGTTACTGATATTAATACACATAAGGCTGATGTGTTATGCTTAGACAAGACTTGTAAACTGAGCCACTATAACTAATAGTGGTTTGAGGGCATATACTGGTTGAAGCAAAGCTTCAGACTAAGACTGGATAGACAACTGTGTCTATTACTGAAAATGTCCCTATGAGGTTATGTAGGGAACAAGAGGACAAAACTGAAGTACAGTAGTGCAAGTAGTACGCCTTTAATAGAGTAAGGTAGATAGAGTTTAATAAGTATGAAACATACTGAGTTGAATCAGTGATGAATATGAAATGGTTTCACTGGGTTGTATCAGTGATGGGGATGAAACATGATGTAGGTGAAATGCAATATAAGTGAAATGTGATATAGGTGAAATGTGATGAAGGTGAAACACAATATATATGAAACCATGATGCAGGTAAAACATACCAAGTGATGTGAACAGTGGTGATAGTACAGGGTCAACAACAAATAGTAAGGAAGAAAAGAGAACCCCCCTTTGAGACTGTAACAAAAGGACTGCCACCACCAGCTGGTACCTCTCTAAGTCCTGCAAGTCCCTTTCTTAACTCTAGGTGTATGTATGCATACTCTCCTGTTTGTCATTTTATTGTTCTTTGCATCTGCTTAGAACATCACCTAGATAAGTCCATCTATGGGCAATGTATATGTGTCTGGCAATATGATTGCTGGGTGTTGGAGTGTGGATAGTACACAGGAGTATTTGTTGCCTTCTTTTTGCCTTTGTTCACCAGATGCTGGGAAAGCAAGTAGAGGCTGTGGGGTGGTGGTGTGGCTAATGATAGAACAGGGTGAAGGATTGTACCTAATTTCTATGTGTGGATATTGTTCAACACAAGTTGCAAGTTACTGATTGCATTGTGCAGGTTGTCGCAGTAATGTGCACACAATTGAAACAAGTGTGTCTACCACATGCACATTGGTATCCAGTACAATGATAGCTGCAGCCAAGCTTGTATTATCACATGATGACACTACCAACTTGAGCAGTGAACATGAACAAAGATGATTAAGGTGTGTTCCTTGATAGATCTGAGTAGATTCAAGGCCAGCCCTGTCTCCACAATGCTGTGTTCTGACTGTCATTGTCACATTTTATAGACATGCAAGCTATCATTGCCCCCTTTCCACCCACTGGAGAACAGGGTGGGGTGGCCCTCATTTGAGCTCTTGCTGTGAGCATGATTTGCACTTCCACATGCTGCACTGCCCAGATTGGGGATACTGAGGTAAGTGACCATGAATCTTCCTGGAATCAGCCTAACTTCATAGTTGAGCAAGTAGCAAAGATCATGAGGTATGCTGTAGCCAAGGTGTGTAGCACACCACTTGCCTGTACAGAAGGTTAAAGCTGCATATGTAGGTGACTTGAATTGTTTCAATAATAGTGTCAAGTGAAGGGAAATGAGGAATATTATAAATTATCAATGTATATTGAGTACTTATGTTAGAATCAACAATTCCTTTCTTGAATCATGTCTGGTTACAAGTGCTGAGTGCTGAATAGCTAAATGGTGCTGATATGTATGTGATCCCTCTAACACCTAAGAAACCCCAACCACCAAAGAAGGGAGATGTTAATTGCTTATAAAATACAAAGAGCCTCCAACAGAGTTCCAGGGCAGCTAAACAACTCACCCAATGTCCTATGAATAGAGTTGATGAGGTACAAAGTCAAGTGTTGAAATGAGGAAAGGAAAGATGTAGGCTAGATCACAGCTAGACACTATGGAGAATAAGGGATGTTGAACAAATAGTGAGACCCACCTATGAGTTCTTTGTACAGAGCTGCTACAAAACAGTTCATGAACAATATAGATTAGTTGATCTGATCTGATCTATATCTTATCTAGACACACAATTGTTTATCTGATGTATCTGATGAACCAGATATAGTTACAAGTCTAGACTGAGTCTGGAAGAGTCTGGCTAGACCTAGCTGCATCTATTGTTCTACAATGTCAGCAGATATGACTGTTACAGTGTTAGAGGGGGGGGTTCTTTTTCTTTTCCTAACTATTCGTTGTTGACCCTGTAATTGTACAACTGATCTCATCACCTGATGTGTTTCATCTACATCAGTGTTTCATATCTATCTAGTTTCACCTATATCATGTTTGACTTACATCATGTCTCATCTCCATCATGTTTCATCTTCATCACTGATACAACCCAGTGAAACTCATTTCATATACATCACTGATCCAGCTCAGTATTTCATACTTATTAAACTCTATTTGCTTTGTCCTATCTAAGTAGCACTGCTTCTGCTACAGTACTTTAGTTTTGTCCTCTTGTTCCCTACATACCTTCATAGGGACAGCCCTCAGGTAATAGACTCAATTGTCTATTCCAGTCTCAGTCTGAAGTGTTGCTTCAACCAGTATATGCTCTCAAACCACTGCCAGTTGCAGTGGCTCAGTCTCTAAAGTCTAGTTCTAGTATAGTGTGTTAGCCTCACTCTAAGCAGTACCTTTGTCAGTAGTAGTCTTAAGTGGAACTCCTGATCCTCAGTTGTCAGGTCCCTTAACAATGACACATTCCTTGATATCTATTGTCAGCTTCTTGGAGATTACTACCCCATTGGGCAGCTGACTCATAATTAGCATATGGCACCACTTTACAGATATTATCTAATTGTTTGTACATCCAGCATCCTCCCTGTGTATATAAACCCCTAGGTAGAACACTTGATGTCAGTGCTTTACTCTCTTTCATTGTCAGGGTATAGCCCCTGACCTTAACCCTAAACTCTAACCCAACACTCACTTGTGGATTGCTGTGGTTACAAGAGTGAAGCAAAGTGCTTTGTCTTGGGAGTGGTTAGACTCAGAGGATGAGTTGGTAGGTCAAGTAGCTAGAGTGACTAGAGAATATCAAGTCTGCTCTACTATGCTGGATTGCTCTGGTATTTATACATGTGGGACCAGACCCTGGATACTACTGGTAGTACACCTAACACTTAGGATGACTGATGCTCACAATATGCTATTGGCTATCTAAGAATGCCTAGCATGTAAACTATCACTCTGTCCATGTGTTTGGTCAGCAGTCTTGTGTGATGATCACCTGAATGACCATGTGTGTCCCTAGTACAAATGGGGAAATCTTGTGTGCACGTATGATTAGCACATTTGACCTGCTTTGGACAAGGCTAGACACCTGAACTAGTAACCATGTCACCTTGCATTATGTATTCTTATCTAGGTAGATATCTAATTGGATAAGATATAGATCATCTAGATGCTGGAGATAAGATAGATGCCATGAAATTCTGTGACATTCATCCTTATCCTAGTGTCTTCACAGACACCTAAGACAAATATAAGCCTTCTTACTTGCCTTGTGTTCTAGTCAAACACAGGTAAGGTTTATTTGCCACATTTATATTTCAACAAGGGAGACTGCTGCTTGTCACTGGAAAATTGATAAGAGAAACATAGAGATGGAGACACAGTAGGTCATGAAGACTGATCACTAGTTGTGGGTATGATAAGATAGTCATCAATCTAACTCAATAAGTCAAAATTGCAGTAGAATGCAAATTGCAATGTTGCAGTAAAATTGCAGTAGAACATAGGTTGCAGCATTGCAGTAAAAACACAGTAGATCAAAGTTGCAGTAGAACACAGTAAAATGCAGTTTAAGTTGCAGTAGATAAAGTCTTACTTTTAGCTCTGAACTGAGGGAAATTAAAAACTTGTCATTTGTGAAGAGATTGCAAAGCTTAAATACAAAATGTGCGCTCTAAGAGAGACAAACACAAGTAGCAGAGACCATGTGTACAGTAAGCAGTCCAATGGCTATGTATATTGTGACCAAAACAAAACATACAGGATGTCAATGTTACAATGTCAGGAGGGGGGTTCCTTTTCTTTTCCTAACTATTCATCATTGACCCTGTACTAGACAACTGATCCCATCACTTGATACATTTCACCTGCATCAGCATTTCATATATATTGCATTTCACTTATATCACATTTCATCCACCTCACATTTCATTGCTATCATGTTTCATCTTCATCATTGATACAACCCAGTGAAACTGTTTCAGATACATTGCTGATCCAACTCAGTGTTTTCATACTTATACTCTATTTGCCTTGTCCTATTTAAGTAGCACTGCTTGCGCTACTGTACTCTAGTTTTGTCCTCTTGTTCCCTACATACCTTTATAGGGACATACCCAGTAATAGACTCAGCTGTCTATTCCAGTCATAGTCTGAAGTCTAGCTTCATTCAGTTTGCGCTCTCAAACCACTATCAGCTATAGCAGCTCAGTCTACCCAAGTCTAGTTCTAGTATAACACATCAGCCTTACGCGTATCAAGTGTCAGTCTCAGTTATCAGTTGAACTCCTGATCCTCTGTCATTAGGTCCCTTTACAGTCAAAGTATTGTCTTGATACTTGACTCCAAGCAAACTCCAAACACTCACTTCTGATATTGAAAGGTGTTGGCTTAGTTGTTGATAAAGCTGGAGGGCTTTGATTAATGAGCTGGTAGGCTCTGAGTAAGCTAGGTAAGCTGAGATGAGGGTAGACAAGTATAACAAGTCTTCCCTGTCTTGCTGTATGACTCTGGTATTAATACATGTGGGAGCAGACCCCTAACACTACTGGTAGTACACCTAATACCTAGGCTAACTGATGCTCATGATATGCCATTGGATATCTAAGAATACCTGATGTGTGAACACTCTGTCTTGTGTTGATTCAGTAGCTCAACTGATGATCACCTAAACAGCCTTGTATGGTTCTAGGTATGATGGGGATATTCCCTTGCAATGGGGATTCACTATAGTCTTTCCCAATTGATAGGACAACCACCTAACTAGTAACATGTCACTATCTATTATACTATCTCTATCTGGAAAGATATCTAATTGGATAAGATATAGATCATCTAGATGCCAAGATAAGATAGATGTTAAGAAATTCTGTGCCATTACCCCCTCTTCAAGACTGAGACTTCAGTGAAGAAGACATTCCTGTGGATCCAAATTCACTTTTCCCTTGTTGGGTGTAACCTAGTACTCCCCATTGTGCTTCAGTATAACTAATTCTTTCTATCACTAACTGTACTATACAATTGCCTTGATGTACTATGAAAGGCATTTTGCTGTTATTCACGAGCAAAACTTTTATTTTGCCTCTGTAATCTCAATCTATAACTCCAGCTGCAACATCAATTCCTTTGACTGCAAGCCCACTGCAAGGTGTGATATGTCTATAGCTGTGAGGAGGAATAACACATTTGAGGCCTGTTCCAACTAAACTCCTTGTTCCTAGTTCAATGACAATTTCCTCTGCAGCTGCCAGATCAAATCCTGCTGCTTGTTCTGAGCCTTGCTTGGGTAGAAACACAAAGTTCTTAGTCTTCTTAAAGATTAGTGGTTCAGGTTGGAGATATCTATATCCCCAATCATCACTATCTTTATTGTATATGTTGATCTTTTCACGTTGGAATAATACATCATCTGACTGATCATTAACATTTGATATAGGTCTAGGAGCTTTAGGGTGTTTCTTATGAAATTCATTGACCAATTTCTGAACCTTTTTGAGTGCCTTGGGTGGTCCCCAAGTGCCAGCATCCTCTGTGTACCCTTTCCAGCATACTCAATATACAATTTTGTAATTATTATTGAGCCCTGTGTCAACTATCTTCTTGACTTTGTATTCTGTTTGACCTTTCACTATGACTAGAGGTGGAGGTTTCTGCTTTTGTCCAGGAATTTCATCTTCCTTGAAGACATGTAGACAGGATGTCAAGGTATCACTTTGATACTTGACTCAACCAATATCCTAACCCCAACACTCACTTGTGATACTGGTAGTTGATATAAGAAAGCTTGGAGGTTTTGGCTTATATGAGCTTGGTAGGCTCAGAGTAGAGATGAGTAAGTAGATGAGTGGTAGATCACTATAACAAGTCTGCCCTATCTATGCTGGTATTTATACATAAGGGACCAGACCCCTAATACTACTAGTAGTACACCTAACACCTAGGCTGACTGATGCTCTACATATGCCATTAGCTATCTAAGAATACCTAACATGTCAATACTGTCAAGGTATTGCCCTTGTCCCCAACCCAATCCTCTAATCTCAGTACTCACTTGTAGTATTGGTAATTGGTAAGAGGTAAGCAGTTGCTTGTCTTGGGAGTGGTTAACTCAGAGGATGAGTTTAGGATAAAGTGTTAAGGGACCTAATGACTGAGGATCAGGAGTTTGACTTGAGAAATGAGACTGATACTTTATACGCGTAAGGCTGACACACTATACTGGACTTAGACTTTTAGATTGAGCCGCTATAGCTGATAGCGGTTTGAGAGCGTATACTGAGTGAAGCTAGGCTTCAGACTAGAACTGGAATAGACAGCTGGGTCTATTACTGAGGATATCCCTATGAAGGTATGTAGGGAACAAGAGGACAAAACTAAAGTACAGTAGCATAAGTAGTGCTACTTAAATAGAGCAAGGCAAATAAAATTTTGTAAGTATGAAAACACTGAGTTGGATCAGTGATGTACATGAAACAGTTTCACTGGGTTGTAACAGTGACAAAGATGAAACATGATATAAGTGAAACATGATGTAGGTGGAACATAATAGAGGTGAAACACAATAGATATGAAACAGTGATGCATGTAAAACGTATCAAGTGATGGGATCATTGTAATAGTACAGGGTCAATGATGAATAGTAAGGAAAAAGAAAGAACCCCCCCTTTGGAGTTATAACATAAGGTAGACAAGGTTAGAACACAAATAGCAAGTCTGCCCTCTCTATATTGTATTGCTCTGGTATTTATG
>NW_012133516.1:1426-2282 GCF_000313525.1 Fibroporia radiculosa | reverse complement strand
CCCTAATACTACTGGTAGTACACCTAACACCTAGGCTGACTGATACTCTGTATATGCCATTGGCTATCTAAGAATACCAATACCTGACATGTGAACACTCCACCTTGTGTATGGTCAGTAGTTCTACAATGATGATCACCTGAATGGCCATGTGTACTCCTAGTACTAATGGGGATATCTCTGTGAGATGTATGATACCACATTAGCCATGCCTCAAATAGGCTGAGCACATAACTAGTTACATTGTCACCATGTATGACTGTTAAGGGACCTAACGACAGAGGATCAGGAGTTCAACTGATGACTAGAACTGACACTGGTTGCATGTAAGGCTGATGTGCTGTACTTGATACTAGACTGGGTAGACTGAGCCGCTATAACTGTTAAGGGACCTAACGACTGAGGATCAGGAGTTCAACTGGTTAACTTTTACTAGGACTTATATACGCTATAGTCCTACACTGAACTTAGAGTTGTAGACTGAGCTGCTATATCTGATAGCGGTTTGAGAGAGTATACTGGTTGAAGCAAGGCTTCAGACTATGACTGGAATAGACAACTGAGTCTATTACTCAGGGACACTGTGAAGTGTATGGTAGGACAAGAGGACAAAACTAAAGTACAGTAGCGGAAGTAGTGCTACTTAAATAGAGTAGAGCGAATAGAGTTTAATAAGTATGAAAAACTGAGTTTGGATCAGTGATGTACATGAGACAGGTGTCACTGGGTTGTATCAGTGATGGAGATGAGTGTTAAGGGACCTAACAACTGAGGATCAGGAGTTCAACTGGTTAACTATTACTAGGACTTATACATGCTATAGTCCTATGCCAATACTTAGAGTGCAAACTGAGCC
>NW_012133516.1:1134-1203 GCF_000313525.1 Fibroporia radiculosa | reverse complement strand
AACTGAGTCTATTACTAGAGAACTGTCCCTATGAAGTGTACGTAGGAACAAGAGAACAAAACTGAAGTC
>NW_012133516.1:0-850 GCF_000313525.1 Fibroporia radiculosa | reverse complement strand
AAATGTGATGTAAGTAAAACATGATATAGGTGAAATGTGATAGATATGAAGCACTGATGTAGATGAAACATGTCAGGTGATGGGATCAGTCATATAATTACAGGGTTAACAATGAATAGTTAGGAAAAGAAAAAGAACCCCCCTCTCATGCTGTAACATTACCCCTCTCTCCAGATTTGTCATTCAGAGTTTCCATGAAGCGCGATGCTCCTGTAGATACCCGGGTTCCTCAGTGGGACAAGGGAGTTGTCCAGTTTGTATGTCATCAGTAGTACAGAATTTGTGACGAGGGTGAAGGAGCCTGCAATAGGAACACAACCAATGCCAGCACTCACTCTGGAGATGACCATCAGTTTCGCATTTGGTACAGAAGCAAAGACGGCAGGGCATGGCGCCCGAGGGAGGAGTGATGATAGAGAATTTGTGTTGTTTGAGGCATTCCTCCAGGTTGGCCGCTTTAAGACGAGCTCGACATTGGTCCATCTCCTGCTGAGCATGAATAAGTTCAGCCCCTACCGATTGTCTTGCGGCCAGTAGTAAGTTGATTTTGGCATCGACAGCCCTGAAACGATCAACTTCATCAGCTACTCCAAGATCCTTGATGTCTTGTAGCGATGATAAGACTCTGCTGCTTCCAGGCTCGGAAATGTTGTTCTATATAACGCTAACGACAGGAAAAGCCCTCGAACAGCTACAAAATCTCATCGGAGAGCTCGAAACCAAGCGTCTAGCACTCCACGTGACTCAGGAACGATATCAGGAAGCACATCTATTATTGACATCCTTCGAATTGCTCTGAGACAGCTTTGAAATCATTCGATGGTCAAATTACGCCGTTCTCTTTCTTTAG
>NW_012133515.1:17520-23063 GCF_000313525.1 Fibroporia radiculosa | reverse complement strand
GAAGCTGGGAGATGAAACCTCGGAGAGACGAGTCCAGCCTTTTCGCGCACCGTGATCGTCGCAGATTCGAATCATGCCACGCCATGCCTATGGCTCTATTCAACGCCTGCGGGGTTATTCCATGAATCAGAGACAGGCCTGTGGTGGTATGGGAAGATAGGCGTAAGCAGAGAGGCACTGCAGGACGGCAGTGGCAACGGAACGAGCAAGCAAGCGAATGCGTTAGCGCGCCAAGCAGTCAAGCAGGCGCGGTGACCCGAATCCAGAGCGCAGCGGGCGGCGCGGCGACCGTCTGCGAACACTTGCTCTGGTTGACATCTCGAAGGCGTATCTCGCCTGCGGGGTACATTGTGCGCCTAACTCACTCGCCCGATCTCGCCACCGCCTGCGAAAGGCAAGCGAGGTTGGTCTCAGCGGGCGTCGATTGCGTGGATGGCCTTGGCTCAGTCTAGAGCCCACTGTCGCGGCGGTGCGGCGTCGGTGTTGATGTGCGCGTTGTCCGCCAAGTTACATAACAGGGCGAGACCAGACGTCTGGCATGGGATCATCAAGGCGAATTGGGCGAACGGATGGGCAAGCTGAGCGCAAAGGGCTTGGGCTCATTCGGATGTGGTTCTACGAGGACCTCACGTCGGAGGTCAGGACGAGTACGCGCGCGTGGACACTGGGAGGCTTCGGGCTTGGGCCTCTCTGCTTGGTACTTCGTAGTTCGGGCGACGTGGTTATTTCTGGACAACGCGTGGCGTGTGCTTTCTAGCCAAGCAGATGCGCGACCAGCAAAGGTGAGTCGGGCTTACTTACTCAGCTCAGCGGGCATGGCAGCACATGGGCGTGACGATGCGCCTGCGCACTGAATCCCGACTTACGTACCGCTGGACAATCAGGATCGGATGACGGAGAAATAGACTGTTGCCCGCTGTGGGGCCCCAGCCTGCAGGGGAGAGGCAGACGGAAGAGGAGGCCAATGTGACGATTGTGGTAACGGCAGCGGGGAAATAGCAAACATGGAGGCAGGAGACAAAGGAGCAGCAGACCACGGAGCTTCGCGTTTGTGTGTGTGTGTGTGTCTGCGTATGTGATCACAATCGCGAGGGACGGAACGAGGGCGAGTTGTTCACAGGTGGATCCCACCTCCCGTTATTCATACATTCGAGTCTATTTGTGCTGGTGGGCCGGTGCCATGGGCGATACGCGGTTGTGACACAGGCTGATTGCACCGATAGCGGGCGACAGACGGATTGACTTTCCTGGCAGCGCGCGCTGGAAACTCGGGCTGCCTCGAGGTTCGAACGCCCGCATTGGAGCCTCGGATGGATGCGGATCGTGCTGCTGGCGCCAGAGAGGCGACTGCAGGGTGACAAACGTCGTGGTCGGACTTATCGCGCACTGCGGATGCAATGGCTCGTTGGCATGAAGAAGGACCGGGTGGCATATCTGAGGGACCGACGGAGATGACGGTACTACAGTCTGTATTGCAGGTGGTAACACTGCCCATCTTGAGAGGGTGGCTAATGATCCCGGACATCATCCGACACGGTCAGACTGGCTGCTGCGCAGGATAGGGTTAGATTGGGTTTGGACAGAGAGGGACAGTATGATAGGACTGTATTGGAAGGCTTCCGGAAGACAGGAAGAGAAGGGGGACTACGCGAGAGAGAGAGGAGACTGCAGTGGGAAGTGGCTGGGATCCGGGAGAGAATGAGCCGGGAGAAGGGGAGACTTGGCAGGCGAGATAAGTGTGATTGAGCGTCCGGAAGATGGCAGAGGGTAGCGTGGGCTTGGAGTGGCGGGCATCATGCGATGATCCTGCGTCTCTCCTGCGAACAATGGGACCTCACTGGGAGTTTACATGCACGGGCACGAGCACTGGCGAAATGGCGGGAGTGTGACCAGTGTTCTAACAAGGCCCCGCCGGGACGTGCACGTCCGTCCCCGCCCCGCCCCCGGTCGATCGAATGCTTAGCCCTGGAGCCACACCCTCGCTTGTCGGATAATACTAGCCTAGTTTGGACTGATTGTGCACTTGTGCGGGCAGCAGCGTCCCCGCACAGCTTACATGCGGAGTGAGACTGCAGTAGACAGCCCGACGACGCAGAGCGCACACGCAGGACGACACGACGAGCGGAGGTGCGTTTCACGGCCGCGAGGCGAGGAGGCTGTTCGTGCCACTCTGCCATGGCGTCGGGAGGAGGCCGGAACGGAGGCATCAGCCGGGCGCCTACCCGGCAGGGCAGCCACAACCGCTGAGACCAGGCGCCTAAAAAGGAAAGGGCTCTGCTGACTCAGCAGGGCAGATGGAATAATTTTGCAGACAGCCGGAGTTTTGTTGCGAAGGCCACATCGCTCAGTCCTTCTTCTTCTTCCTCTTCCTCCTCCTTCTCCTCCTCCCTCTTCCGCCTTATATCTACCCTCCCTCTGCCCGCCATGTCCCCTCATCATACCTGCTAACACACGCCCAATCCTCCTCTCCTCGGCGACCAGCCCCTCTCAGGCTCACCAAGCTCGCCCCTGGACAGCCCCTGCTCGTCGTTCGCCTCATCTTCCCCCTCATCCCATCCCCGTCACCCTCCCCTCGTCGCACCACCATGTACAGGACATACTGTCCGTGTCCTCGACCCATCCTCAAACGTCCTGCGACAGAATCCGACCTCCCCACCACCTCCGTCGCTCGAGACGAGCCAGCTGAGCTCCTCGCCATCGACCGCGGTGTCCTCCAACCCGTCGTCCGCTTCCCCTCAAAACCCACCCTCTCCAAAACGTTCTCCGTCGACTCTGCTGCCCAGTATGACCGCTCGCCCATCGTAGTCCAACCTAATCGCTGTGCTCTCCCCGCCCGCGGCTGCCCAGGTCGCACCTACGCCGTCGACGACGAGCTCCATTCCCGCATGCCCCCCTCCCCCTCTCCGTCCGCCCGCTCTGGTCGCCACCAACATCCTCGTGCCTCGCCGTCGTACCCCCACCAGCGCGACGACGACGATGCCGAGGACGACGACCTCACCCCCCGCGCAACCCCCGTCGCAACGATGCCCGTCCTCCCTCCCCTTATCCCCGATCTATCTTCCGAGTCTGACGAGAGCGACGGCTTCGCGAGTCCTGCCCCTGACTATGCTGTCCCTGGTATGTCTCCCCGTGGGCTCTCACTGCCCTTGCTGACCGTCGTTGTGCAGCTGCCGCGTATGGTCGCACAGGCCTTGCCATGTCACGTACCAAAGCACACGGCGCGGACTCGCTCGGACTGAGCTTCTCGGCGATGCAGCTCACAAACTCGCCCAGTGCGCTTGCATTTCTCCCGCATCCGCCCTCGCCCCGCATGCGCACGTCGCCATCTGCTCCCGGTCACCCGCCAGAGCAGCTCGATGAGCGCGCGCGCACACGCCACCGCCTCTCGTCAGCCGCTCGTTCGTCGTCGCCCTCGTCGACGAGTCCCAACCGACAGAACTGCTGTAGTAGTCCCACGCGGAGACGTCATCGTCCGCGGGCGAGCGCAAGTCCGGATGCGCTGCGCGGGCGGTACAAGGCGTTGTCGGAGAAGAGCGCCCTGAGCGGATGCACGCTTGCCGTGCTCGACCAGGGTTGCCTGGGGGGCTTCTGAACGAGACCGAAAGATACGAATGAAAGCAGAACACTTAACACATTGTACAAAACTATGCAAGCACCCACGACCACACACACACTGTACGCAGGCAGTTGCCACCTTTTTCTAACTTATGCGTCCGCCTTGCGGCGCGTTTGCCACTTTTTTTTTGTTCTTTGTCATGATGTCGTTCATACTTTACGATGTACAAAATACTCAGCCGCGCATTTCCACCTTTTTCTTCGCTGCTTTTTTAAGTTCGGGTCATACCATCCGTGCGGTGTTGTTTGCGTTCACGATCATACCCATATTCGTATTATCGCCTCAATACATCGTTTCTATTCAGATTCTCATGGCTGCAGCTAGAGCAGGGTGTATGCGACTGCTCCGCGCCTTGTCCGACGTCAATGTGCGGTGTTCGCTTCAAAGGTTCTATCTGTGATCTAGTCTGCGCACTCACACTGGCGTCCTGAACAAATATACTACGCGGGGGCATGGTGATCCGTGAGTTCTGCCTGTGCGTCGCCTGTGGCCTGACATGTGCTTATTGTTGCCTTAGATTGGACGGTACAAGAATAGTTCAAGTATGTATGCCATCGTGTGTGCACGGCAAATATCTTTTACTAACATGTCGATTTGCATCTTTCTAGCGCGATCCTCTGCATTGTACATAAACGGTGCGTTGCTTGCATCTCGCTAGCGTCGGGTTATTACCCTCTCGTCTGCGCTTGTGTCGCTGTCATCCTGTTCACCTCGTGCCGCTTGTGATCTCAGGCCGCGGATAACCTGCTTCTGGATTGAACATCCATTCGTCTGCACTGCTGGATTCAAGCATGTATGTCATCGTGGGTGCAAGCTAGACGTCTTCGACTACCTAATCGACTGCTATTATCTGCAGTCTTCAAGCACACGGCACAAGGGCATGAGTTCTTTGCGGAATTGAGTGCAGCGATAGCATCTTTTGCATCCCAGCAGATGTGGGATTCTGTCCCCATTCGGTTGCGGCCTATCCGCAGCGCCTATTGGCTGGTCGAGTTCCTGTCGATGGGTGGGATCTTGCACGTCTTGCATACTCATATAAGATCTATGGACAGCCTTTCACTCGACATCCGACGCGTGCTTGAATTAGACTCAGAACACGCCCCCGCGAGCAGCCCTCCCCAGCGGCGGTTCAGTACCTCAGCTATGTCCACGCACGTTGCACTGATCGCCGTCGAGTACCCAGCCTGCACGGCGACTGCGCCAGCACATTCTCTCCCAAGGGCTTGAAATCGCCGCCTTCACGCAGCGGACCCGTACACGCCCGCTGCGCGTCGCATCGCGTCACGGCGCATGTCCGAGATTTGAGTTGGAGAAGCCCCAAATTGCCATTCAGATGAGGGGCCCTTCGCACCGCGAGATCAATGGTCACGGTGCGATGGCCGGGATGACTGGATATGCAAATCAATACCGCGTCGTGATTGGCATGATGAAGCGGCGAGGAGTGGAGCCCCACCAGGTCAGCTGTGCAGCGGACGTCGTCGAGCTAGTGCCCAATGATCCGGCGTGCCCGCTGAGCTGATTTGACCAACTCTGAAACTGTGAGAGTCGAAGGTCCCAGGACGCACGTCGACGTCTGCTCCTTCCCCGGAGCATGTGAGAATCGGTATCCTTCCCCAGCGTGCCTACGTACTCGTACTCCGGCTCTTACGGCTGCAGCTGCACGACGGACACCTCCAAATCATCAACGCAGGGTGTCGGTGACAATTGGCTGGAAGACGCACGGCTCACGAGACGCGATGGGCCTTCGAATCAATAATAGCAGACCGGGACGCCTTCCGAACCGCCAGGTGGTTGCGGGCGTTGGAGGCGACATGTGCGCTCGCGTGGTGTACTGCATGCACATGCTCGCCGCTCAGCCGCTCGTTGAAATCCGTTCCAAAGCCTTTTCGGCAACTGCAGTGAACACAAACAGGCTCCAAGCTCAGCG
>NW_012133515.1:4580-17319 GCF_000313525.1 Fibroporia radiculosa | reverse complement strand
CAGCCGGTCTGCTACACGATGTTACGTTAGGTGCACGGAGTAAAATACTGACGGTATGGAAATTTGCAGAGTCTTTGCAGACAGCAACGTCTCCGGTGCTACAGAATGTCGTAAGTTGCGCTTGGATGGCATTTGTGCGGGTATACGGATGGGTGGGGTATATGGGTATATTGAGCTGATGGGGTATAGGCTTGCTGGCGCCGCGATGTAAATGGCGCGACGCGCCAACCTCGCTTGGTCGTGAATGCGAGTCGGATGGACAAGACGCCGGGCCCGGTCGCCGTATGCAGCGCGCTAGCAGGTGCGATCGATTGTCGCCTGAAGAGAGCATATGAATGTCGTGAGTTGAATTTCGTCAAGTTAGCCGGCCCACCAGCCCGCCATGGTTCTGACGCCGTGAACAACCGTGCGCACGGTAGCACCTAGTACGTAGCCGATGGTGCTCGCGACGGCGGAGACGGTTGAGGTCCGTTCAATGGTGACCAGGTCGAGGTTGTCCACCAGATATTCTAGTCCGTGTTCGAGAACGCCCAAGTCCGTGAGCGAGTCTGTGCTGTAAAGAGTGCTTTCAACCTCTATTTCTTCCTCATCCTCATCGTCGTCCTCCTCAGCGTATTCGCCATCCTCATGATCTTCGTCTCTATCCTCTTTATCTTCGTCACCCTCCACGTAGTCGTCATTGTCATCTTCTCCGTCCCCTTCTCCGTCCTCGTTATGTCCGGAAGATTCAGAAAATTCCCTATGCGGCCAGCCGTCATTATCCACCCGAATCCGCGCTTGGAAGACGGGATTGACTTCCGTATACGTATAGATCTGATGCACACGTGGCGTCGACGTTCTTGTGGCTCCCTCAGCCGAGGTTCTGTCCTGCAGTTGCCAGTACGCAGGCCGCATTCGGACCCGCATTTCGTGCTGAGCGCGTTCTTCGAAAGCTAAAGACGAATAACTCGGCACAAGCGGGTGTCTGAGTAGCATCGGAGGCTGTAGACTACTCAAGGATTCGTGAAAGCTCGGAGAAGGCACATCAGCTTCGTTCGCTGGGTTGATTGCAGACAGATTAGGCGAAGGCACGACTGGCTGAGATTGCCTCGCCGTCAATACGGGAACTACCGATGGGCTTGCAGACGAAGCAAGGCACTCTGATGTACTCGTTGGAGATTCAGATTGTTTTGGTTCGTGCTGAGACGAGGACACAAGCGGCTCAGATGTCCTGGAAAACAATAAAGACGGTCGGAGAATACTTCCGGAGTGTGCTGGCGCCTTGGTAGATGGATCGGGGGATGTTGATTGTCCTAGAGACACTGCAGGGGGTGGCTGGACAGAAGAGGGAAGCGCTGCAGTGGGGTAAGTAGACGATGTGGTCGCTCCCGGCGAATACGGCGGGAGGGGATTCAATGGCACAGGCTCTGGTTGGGATAGTTCCACAGCTGGTGCCACTGCTTTGAAAGGTATTGATACAGGTGGCTCTGGTGCTTGGACCGGTGAGACAGCCGCGAGTGATGCAGGGGACGGTCTAGCGAGCAATGACGGCAGCGTCGCAGGGGGCGTAGACGACGGAGGTGAGGCCGCAGACGGCGCAGTTGCTTTTGCTTGTTTGACTAACGAGGCCGGTAGCACGGCAGCGCTGTTGATTAAGGGATGCGACTGTGAAGGCGGAGGGGACATTGACAAATTCAAGGGTCTCGCGATAATAGGCGAAGCCGCCGTTGGAATTGAGGACAATGCAGGTGGGTCTGGAGGTTTAGGCGATGGTGAGAGAGCTGTATAACGTTGCGGAGGCACAGTTCCTCCATCTCTCTGCACCTGAGCAGACAAAACAGCTGAAGTACCTCGTGGAAGCGATGGCGTCTGCTGCGAAGCCATCAATGCCCGTAGCGTTTCCTTGAGTCCCTTTAATCCAGGTGTATCAGACCGTGGCACCGTCGGTAGTGTCCCTCTGCTACTTGCAGATAAGGTTTCCGCGCCTATCTGCGTCATCAAAGCATTTCGTGTGCCTTTCGGAGGGTCAACAAATGGCACGATCGGAGCAACAGGCAGAGTAAACGCCAGGGGCTGTGCTGGCAGGAAAACTGCTTTGGCCTTCAATGAACTCGACACGGACTGGCCCAGGTTACCAGACGAGTTGCTCGCCGATGGCAATGCTCTCCCCGAGGTCTGAGACGGGCTGCTAGACGGCCGGACCACAAGGTCAAGCGAGCTACCCTCCGTCGGTACCGCCCTTACTTTGTCCTTCGAAGAGTTCATCACAGACTGACCCGGATAGCCAAGCCCACGATTCAATGCAGGCGTCTTCTTGCCTTCTGGAGGTATCGGCGATCGAGGCACAGGGACCATCGTGTTATCCTCTGTCGGTAACGCCCTCCCTTTGCCCTTCAAATAGCTCGGAATGCGATCTGCCATATCATCGTAGTAATCGCTCAGCGATGACGGCGCACGCTCTTCGCCTGTAGACGAACTTTCCGACGATCGAACTGCACGGTTGAGCGGATTGTCCTCCATTGACGATTCCTTCTCTTTCCCTTCCAACGAACCAGTTGAGGACAGCGCCGAGCCATTGAGCAGGTTGCTCGCGCCCGACACATCTCTTTGTTTTCCCTTCGACGAGTTCGGCAATGGGCAAACGAGATCATCTTTAATCCCTGGTTCCTTCACTTGACCAGCCATAGAACTCATCGGTAGGTGTGCGATATTGTTCGTGTCCTCTGAGGATGCATCCGCCCTTGCTTTACTCTCTGACAAGCCCGCCGACGGAGGAGCAGTCTCTTCTGTTTCCTCTGACAATGCGGCATCTTTCGCTTCGCCCTTTGAAGAAATCTCCTTCAATACGGCTACGGCATTGAGAATCAATTCCGACCCTGATGTCATGGCCATCGGCGAAGGACTTCGATCCCTTCATGACAAAACAATTAGTACGTTTTAGATAGACAATCGTTCAAGCGTACCTCAGCATGTCAGCGAGTTGCCTTGTCGCAGCGTTTGCCTCCATGGTGGGTGCCGCAGCGTCGTTCGGGACATTAGCGATTGTAAGATGGGGCACAACAGGGTTGGTCGAGGATCCCCCCAGTTCATCGCTGGGTGCCGCCTTCGCCTCTGGTACATTCGCTAATGGTCCGTTTGCTGTTTTACGGGACGCTGCACTGCTAATGGATACATTAGCAGGGGCGTCCCTAGTGCGCTCGCTAGACGCCTCTGCATCGTCCGGCTTGGCGTCGCCCAATGCACCATCTGCCTTACTTCGAGTCGCCTGGCCGTCTATGGTGCTATTTGCCTCCCTTTCAGTCGCCTCGCTATCCGATGTGTCGTCCGCTTCCTCGTTAGCCACCGCTTCCACATGTTGAATGCTACCTGCCGCACTATCGAGACTGCTGGCAGGCTCGAGTTGAACGTCGGAATCACCCTCTCGTGATTTCACGTGTTCAAACTGCGATCCAGGTAGGATACAAGGTAGATTCTCATCCACCTCCATCATTGCAGCAGGTGGAGTTACTAGCGCCGTAGGAGCGATCGGGTGCAGAGAATTTCTCGCAGTTGCGGGATCCTGTCTGGGCGAGACAGGATCGACGATCATCTCATCGCTTCCCAACGCCTCCTTCACCCGAGAAAGCACTTTGCGAGGGACACCGTACAGCGTCAATGCACTCCTGCGACCCCAAGATCCTGTGCCATTCATCAAACGTGTGAGCATGGGGCGCATGCCAGATCGCAGAATCGGTGGGATACCCCGCCTAGCATCTCTCCTTTCCCGAACGTGGTCCAAAGTAGTTAGTACAGAATGCGCTGTGACGGCAGAGGGGATGGATGAGGATGACGTGACATAAGAAGGGCGGCGGTAACCCGACGCAGGAGCACTTTGAGTGACAGTTCGCCCGAGCACCGGGCGCATTGTGACGCGGACTGGGGATCGGTACGGCGCACGAGATCGTCGATGTCCCCTACCAATGCTGTGCGAGTGACGAGGTGCCGGGAAGGCACCATATTCCCAGTCTTTACTATGCCAGTCCGCAGGGTCCGGGCCATGCTGAAACACCTGAGATTGAACATTTGAACTGTTAGCCCACCACCATGAAGAATCGCAAAGATGCTCACCTGTGGTGGAGGATCCACCTCCATATCAATCAATGTGTCAGGCACGCTTCTTGTGTTGAGGGGATGGGCGAAGCTCTCGTTAGGTGCCCTGAATGACTCTGCGTGGGAGGGAGCTGCCTGGTTAGATGAGCTTTGTGGCAAGGCCAAAGGGGTTATGGAATTGGATGGGCGTGGCGGCGACTCCTGTTGATGTCCAGGAATGCTACCATAAAGTACCCGCTGGGTGACCGCCTCACTGTGTTTCGCACCAAGCGGGCGGTCAATCTCCTCACGCGCCCCGCGTGTCTCTGACGTGGGCAGAATTGTTTCCGTCTGCGATGTGCGTGACCCCTTCGGTGACGAAGTATGTACCATGGTGGTACCTGATTGAGGTGGAGAGAGAGAATGCTGCTGGGGCGTACTTGGTCGGGTAGGAGAGGAAGAGCGCCCCTCCAGCGTGCTAGATGATGAGTGGCCTTCTATCCCAGACAGCCCCAATGCCGAAAGCGGAGGGAGTTCTTGGCAACCTAGCAACGGCGCATGAGGCTCTGGGGTAGGCGATCGGGTTGGGACGAGAGGGGCCTGAGGGACTTCATGGGAGTGTTCTCGCCCACTAGATGACTGCGCCACGGAATGGGAGACATATATACCATTGCCATGGTCCTCGAACTCTCTTCCCCCGAGTGAAACCACCGACGGCTGGAGGGGTAGGGGGGGGTCCTGGACAGTTGACCCATTTGGGTGCCGCCGCCGTGGTCTACTTGGTGTCACTCAGACCAGGAATATCAGTAAGAAGGCTACATACCTGGACTGCCTCCCCAACCGTTCCAATCTTTGGCCATCTGATCCTCTCAAGCGACGCATCGGAACACCTGCATGAGATAAGGGATAGTTTTCCCTACCATGGCTTTGGAAATTGTAGGAGATTAGTGTCACAACTTTCGGACTGGAAATCGACTACATACCGGGTTGCATTATTACGCCTTGAACGAGCCGCCGCACCTGACCAACTTGCATCTGGATTTCTTTGCAGCTTGGATGAAGATCGAATGGCCCCCGTGCGACTGTGGATACCGTTGAAGATTGGTGTCACGACGCCTGTGTAGAACCAGATTACATACCCAATGTCGTCGTACCTTCTCAAACGGCTTGGAACATACTCCGTCTGAAGTTTCGTACGAGACGATGAAGGCTCCGCCTGACGTTGTACACGAGACGATGGAAGCTCCATCGGAAGTTGCACACGAGACGAAGAAGGCTTCATCTGAGGTTGCGTACGAGAAGACGAAGATTGTATACTGGAGGTGTCCACACGATTGGCTTCATACCTGCGAAAAGTAAGGATATCAGCGGAATGCCTATCCAGCTACGGCTAGGCTACGTGCCGAGTTTCATCCCTACGCCTGCTCGAGCGAGGGCTATCCCTTTCACAAGGCATGACGTGCAAAGGATTAGTGAAGTGGCACTCAAGTGGGGAAACGGGTTGACGAGCTCTCAATCGTTAAAGCGGAACTATTTAACCAGTAGGTTCAGCCCCACGGAAGAACCGTGTGGCGTAGGGTGCTTTGGCCGAATCATGAGAAGCATGAGCTAACACAGCCAGCGAACAAAGCACTGTAGTCGGAGAGAACGGCCCTAGCGGTATTCAAGGACAAAGCGTGTAAGCGCTAGTTCGGCCATCGGTATTTGCCGGTATCCAACTTTTTGTCCTCCAAAGTTGTTGTAAATTGAGACACTCACTGAGCACATAGAGTACGACATACCACCTCAGATGCTGTTTAAATCTCGCATTTCATTGAATCCTACGAGAACGCTGAGATGAACGCCAGGGCTGGGGATGCGCACATACGGTACAGCTCTTCGAGGGCACGGGCCCACCACCGAGATATCGCATAGATCAGGGCATGAACTTTTGACGCCTGACGCTTAGCGTACAGCTGGGTCAGAGCTGGGGCCAACACGCTAAGCATTCGACGACCGCTTTTGCGCTGAAAACATATACTGGTGATTACAAGAACATGACGCTCTTATGAAATTGGAATGCGCCTCGCTCGCCATTTCAGTTGAGAACTTGGTTGCCCGCGAAATGCCAAAGAATTTGGACTCACCGCCATGTACGGGATATGGCCAATTTGCATCCACGCAATCGACGCGGTTATTCATCGACTCACAAAATCTTCTACCGCCAGGACTATAGGCTCAATTGTATTCTTGACAACTGTAAAGGCAGGAAATGAGTGTTGCATCATGGACAAGAGGCGACCGGATTCTTCTAAGGGCCCTCATCTGCTTTGGCCTGATTCAGGGCCATGAAATGAACATGATCGCTAGCATTCTCGCGAACAGAACAGACCCCAACGCCCCGAGGAGACACTAGCTTGGTGCAGCAATATAGCCGCTGACCTATATCTTGTATGCACTACAATCAATAATGATGCTGGCAGTTCGAGTGGAAGGCCTAGCCGCAAACAAAAAGCGCGATCGCCCAGTCCCGGCACAGCGCGAGGTGTACGGTCACGTGGGATACGCGCGACGCGAAAGTCGAACCAACACGTGTGATTACGTAAGATGTGGCTAACACGCGTAGTGCACACCTCGACTTCAAGTTGGGCTTTCTTTCGGGTTCCCTTCCTCTCATTTTTGCTCCTCGACATCGACGGCGTTAGGCCTACAGCGAACGATGTCTGCCCAGGTCTACTCTGCCATGCCTCGTCATCCGTTCAGCGTTCCCGTCAATCACCATGCGATTAACCGTAGAAACACTCCGCCGGGTACCCCACCTCCAGCACAACCGCAAGGAAAGTTGAAAGAGCCGCCGTCACCTCCGCTGCCGAGGCAGAACGCAAAGGTTACCCCCCCCTCTCCACCTAAGATTATCACCGATAAGAACCGCACTCTCGAGTATATCCGGGTTGGCTTGCTCGGCGAGGTACGTGACCCAACTACATTTGGTGCTCTTACTCATAGTATCTGCCCTAGGGTGGATTTGCACGTGTTTACGAAGTCCAGGATCCTCGCGGTTCACGAGCAGCATGCAAGGTAGTAACGAAATCGTCTCTGAAAACCAAGAAAGCTAAAACAAAGGTAACGATCCGCCACGTTGACTATGACCTCCCAACGAAGTTGAAGGACTTTGTCATAGCTCTACGCAGAAATCAAGATACATCGCTCCCTCGAGCATCCCAACATTGTGCGTTTCCAGGACTGCTTTGAGGATGACGACAACGTATACATGACCCTCGAACTCTGTCACAACGGATCGCTCATGGACATGCTCCGCCGTCGCCGCCGATTCACTGAGCCTGAGGCAAGGTTTTTTATGATTCAGCTCATTGGTGCTTGTGAGTATATGCACACGCACCAAGTGATTCATCGCGACTTGAAGCTGGGCAATATTTTCCTGGATAAAAATATGAACGTGAAGGTTGGCGACTTTGGTTTGGCTGCTCTCATCGAAAGCCCTGGCGAGCGTAAGAAGACTATTTGTGGGACGCCGAACTACATCGCACCAGAAGTACTGTTCGATACTGCGAATGGACACAGCTTCGAGGTGGATACGTGGTCCATAGGCGTTATATTGTACACGCTCGTGGTGGGGCGTCCTCCCTTTCAGACTAAGGATGTCAAAGCTATTTATAAGTCAGTGTCTAGCACGTCTACTCTCAACTTGATCTGACGCGACAATAGGAGGATTCGAGATAACGAGTATGAGTTCCCTGCTGATCGTGTAGTGTCGCAGCAAGTCCAGGAGCTTGTACAGCAAACGTTGACACCAGATCCCCAACAGCGCCCAACGCTGCACGAAATCGTAGACCACAGGTGGTTTACAACCGGCATTGTACCAGGGTACATCCCCGCAACGGCGCACGATGCACCACCGGACTTCCGCCACATCACACGGCCAGTTTCTGATGCTAATCTTGCGCGTCTCAAACGGTATGCAATGCTAGACGAAGATCAAGTAACAAACATTGCTGTGCCGTCCGCGCCTCCTGCAACGACAAGTAGTGTAAGCAATGGCAAGATGAAAGACATGACATCAAGCCTCGCGAAGCAAGAGAAGGAGTTCCAGAAGGCTGTGCAGCCCGGGAGTCCCATCTCCGCTCTACTTAGTTCTGCAAGACAGCCTCTCATGGTTGCACCCGTGTCGACTAGAGGTGAGCCACCGCTCATCAGGAAGCTGCAGAATGCCAGAGACGGACGGTCGCCGGCGCGCGCACGGCTTCATGGTATTCTAGAACGGGAGGAGGACGAGGGCGCGCTGAAGAAAGAAGAGACGCGGAGAAAAGAGTTAGAATCACAGAAAGCGCGGATCGTGGCGCAGATGGTGCCAGATAGCGCTGCAGGTTCTGCATACGGCCAAGATGACCGAGAGAACGTCGCGCCGGCCGCTATGCGCGTCGACCATAAGACACGGGAGCGAGCGAAGGAGAAAGAGAAGGAGAAGGAGGTTTTCCGGGGCGAACCGATCGTTAGTACCGGCGTGCCAAATTCAGGCCTTCCGCTCAGACCGAACAGCTTCGATGCAGCAGCACAAACCCTTACCCAAGCATTTGATGCGAGGAGCCGCGGTAGATTGTTCAGAGATCCACGGGAGGATGTCAACCTGCCAGATCCGAAAGTGTTCATCGTTTCCTGGGTGGATTATTGCAACAAGTACGGGATGGGTTACGCTTTAACGGATGGATCTGTGGGAGTACACTTCAATGATAGCACCTCTGTCGTGATGAGTGCAGACAAGCAGTAAGTGGACATTGCGTGCACCTTGTTTCTGCTTGGCTAATATTATGCTAGTCATTTCGACTATATTCAGTCTCGTCGCGAGGGCACCGTATTCGTGCGCAAGAACCATACAGTGAACGAGTTCCCAGAAGAAATGAAGAACAAGGTTTACTTGTTGAAGCACTTTGAGCGGTATATCATGGATCGGCTGTATGGCGAGTACGAGTACGCGTATCAGGACAAGGAACGTACCAAGGGAATGGACTTCGTACAGAGGTATTTGCGTATGAAGCACGTGATTGTCTTCAAGATGAGCCACGATGTCCTGCAGGTTAGTTATTCACTCCAATTATAGTGGCATTGCTACTGACATTCCCCGTTCAGTTCAACTTCTATGACCACTCGAAGGTGATACTATCTTCGCAGGGCTTGCTAGTGACGCATATAGACAAGAACTACAACCTGACGCGATGGACGCTGAGTGAGATTATGGCCCAGTCCCTCCGCCCGTCACGTCTGGATCCGGAACAAAGCAAGTTCCACTCCCGCCTTATAGACAAGGTCAAATACTGTAAGGAGGTGCTGCTGTCTATCAAGACTGCCGCTGTAAACGTCGAGCTGGCTCAAGACGTTGATCAAGAAAACCGGCCAGCGATAGGCACAAAGTCGTCGAAGACCTCACTCAACTAGTGTTTATGCGTGTCTGTGGTCTCGTTCGACACGAATATGCCAGCTTCGGCGATTCCGCCTTATCGCTCTGGATCCCGCATACCACAGCTATCTAATGTCCGTCAGCTTTTCTGTTTGCCATATAATCTCGTGTGGACTAGCCTCTTCTTTTCTCCCGTCTGTCTCTCAGCCTTGTTTTCATGTCGCATGTCTCGTCATTCCAATACTGGTCATTGGTTGTCATCGTCCATTCATCAAGCATATTCTCGTCGCTTGTTTTGTTCTGTTTCATATACCTCGAACGCATTCTACTCCGATCTTTCTTCACGATCATGACGCTATGTATTGCCACGCTTGCTTATGCACTGTACTCAGTGTGAACGTCGAAATGATATCATTCTTCTACTCAATGTTGTGATTTGCGGAGGCCACTCACAGACTGAGATAGACTCATGGGGTGGCTAACTTGAAACGCTGAAAGTGAACTTTTGGAGCTTCCGGATCCGGCCCGAACATATGTCATTCCCCGATCCTCGGAGGAGAAGACCGGGGTTCGGCAACGGGCGCGAAGTTCAAGCTTCAGGCTTCGAGCCCTACTTTCGTGACCAGTCTCTACCGTCTTGCACAAGAAGATTTTCAGTGTAAAAAACAACGAGGGCGACAAAATTATTACCTACCTGCTCGCGTACCGCCGTGTTCGTTCTATGGTGTATTGCTTTCGCCAATACCGAGATAGAGCGCCGCTCATATTTCATTCTACTCCGTAAGCTGGCAGCTGCAGCTGAATTCTTAGCACCATCACAATGCCATTATCATGACTAAGGTTAGCATTGGTATTTGACTTGCGTCAGCAGGGACTTGGATCAAGGTGCGCTGAAATCTCGAAAGTCGGCGAAAGGTTGCTCAGCGTCGCCAGTGAATTAGTAAAGCGCCTCGGTTCATTCTTGAGGTATTGCGACGACTTCGGTATACGACTAGTATAAATATGACGAGTCGATGAGCGTATGGCGTCATTCTCCTCCTGCTTCTATGGATAACATGGCTCACAATATCATCATTAACGCTCCAGCACCCAACGTTTCGTTCTTCACTCCTGCTCAAGAGATCCCCGCGGGTACAGCGATCAACCCCCAACCAAGCGGGAAGCCCATACCAACACTGTTTCAGCCGCTGAAGATTCGCGGCGTAGAATTCCAAAATCGTATATTTGTGAGTTCGAAAATGGTGCTTAGTAGCCATATACGATCCGTGACTAAATGTTGTCCTTTCCTTCTCAGTTGGCCCCCCTCGGTCAATATTCTGCGGATAACGGTAAAATCACGTCGTGGCATCTCGCTCATTGTAAGTCGAACAGTCTTCCCGGCCTGAGAACATGATGTTTGCTTGTGAATGAAGTGGGCGGAATTTTCAAACGTGGCCCCGGCTTGTCCTTTGTGGAGGCTACTGCCATTCTTCCCGAGGGTCGCGGCACGCCACAGGACGCTGGGATTTGGTCAGACGAACACATAGAACCATGGAAGCACATCGTCGAATTTGCGCACTCCCAAAATCAGAAAATCGGCATCCAGCTCGCCCACGCAGGGCGCAAAGCATCTGGTGTCGCTCCGTGGCTGCACAAAAGTGGAACTGTATCGGAAGTTGATGGTGGTTGGCCTGATAACGTCTTTGGACCGAGTGCCATTCAGTACAGTGAAGGATTTCCCTATCCAAAGGAGCTTACGAAGGCCGGCATCAAGGCAGTGATTCGCGCATACGTGGACGCTGCAAGACGATCGCTCAAGGCAGGCTTCGATGTTATCGAATTTCATGCTGCGCATGGATTCCTCTTGAATGAATTTTTGGCGCCCATTTCGAACACCCGCACGGACGAATACGGTGGCAGCTTCGAGAACCGGATACGACTGCTGATTGAAGTTGTAGATGCTGTGAGAGCAGTCATTCCTGCCACAATGCCTCTTTTCGTTCGGTGCGTGGAGTTCCGTGGCTCGGATGGTTATGAAACTAAGATTCGCTCGAATGCAGTGTATCTGCCACAGATTACCTCGATGAGGTATTCCCGAACAAGACGTGGCGCCTTGAGGATACTGTCCGGCTAGCGCCGATTCTTGCCGAACACGGTGTCGATCTTATCGACGTATCCAGCGGCGGTGTTCATCCTGCACAGAAATTTGAACCTGGACCAAATTCACTCCAGGTTTCCTTCTCCAGAGAAATACGAGCTGCGAACAAAGACAAGATCCTTGTCGGCGCCGTGGGGGGTATCACGACCGGCCAGTACGCACAAGAGATTCTTGACGATGTATGATTTTATTCCTAGATGGCTCGAGCTACCGTTGTTAATTTAACTTTATACAGGGCTCTGCAGACGTGATCTTTGTTGGGCGACAGTTCCAAAAAGACCCCTCAACCGTCTGGACATTTGCGCGGGACCTCGGAGTCTCAATCGCCGTAGCACATCAGATTGAGTGGGTGTTTGCTGGCAGGGGTGGTGGCGGGAAGCGCACGGGTGTATAGACGTCTCATTTTCATCACCTTGTCGAGTCTCTAGATCTGTATGGTGCATGCCATAATAGTATCATCCATGTAGACACCCGGACGCACGATAGACAAGAAGCATCAAGTTTAGTAGGTGAATCACTCGAGATCCTGGTTACAACATGTGCGGAGATTTATCACTTCTACTTACCATGTACATACAGTTCTCCCTTCCCTGGCCACATAGCATACCCCACAATTACAGCGACCGACATCCACCCGCACGACGGGTGGAGTCCGATGCCTCTGCTACGATTCAGACCTACATATACCCTCGCATTACTTGTAATCACTGTCTACATAGGGCTCGGCCTTCGAGGACAATAAGGAACACACAAAAGTTTTGTGTGCAGGACAGAAGACTTTCCCGCCGTGATCAACACCACGCACATAGGCATGATGCGGCGCGAGCAGGGGTCCTGGAGCATCCAAGGGTGGGCATGTGTAGTGTAGATCCGTACGCGACGGTCGACGCGAAGGTCGCGTCAATGCTCGCCGTGATGGACAGCATAGGAGGCAATGCGATGTGCTCTGCGTATATCATCGAATGGATGGCGGAGGGCCGGGGGGGAGCTGCATGCCAGGCAGTGCGCTTCGCAGCCACTGTGGACAGTGAGCCTCAAACTCCCCCGGATGCGGGGGTGTCTTAGTGTATCTACATGCATGAATTCATGTTTTTTTTTCGACCTGGACGCGGGGACGCTAGAGCTGTTTTGCATAGCGCACCCGGTTATTCTTAGGTGGCACC
>NW_012133515.1:0-4338 GCF_000313525.1 Fibroporia radiculosa | reverse complement strand
CGGCCGATTGATCGACAGGCGCTGCGCGCCCAAAATCCCCTGGATGCGGGGGAGTTCTGGCACACACTCGCTGCGCAACAGACGGTATTTTACAGGCTGAAGACAGGTAAGCGGGCAAAACTCGAGTGAAAACGGTGAGCGCATATACTCAGTGGCTTGGTCGGGCGAATGGTCGCCATGAAGGACGGCTGGAGCTGGGGTCGGCGTGTCGGGATGTCGGGTGGGTGGACGATGTTCGTGCAAGCCAGATGTGCTACGAGCGCTTCGTGGGAAGTCGGTGGGGCGGGCGATGCGACGTCGATGCTCGCCATGAAGGACAGCTGCGATCCGCGAGAGAGAATCGATATACGATAAGCTTTGCGCGAGGCGCAAGCAGGCGAGGCAGCGGGGAGCGGAGAGGCGCTTCATGTGTGCGGCCGCGTCGTTCTGGGCCCCGTACAACACAGCTATCTGATATCCGTCGGCTTTTCTGTTTGCCATAAAATCTCGGGCGAACTAGTCTCTTCTCTTCTCCCAGTCTTGCTCTGATATCGCGTGTCCTGTTAGTCCAATATTGGTCGTTGGTTGTCATCGAAGCATTTCTCGTCCGTTTTTTTTGTTTGATTTTATATACCTCGATCTCATTCGATCTTTCTCAATGATCATGACGCTAAGTATTACCATGCTTGCTTGTGTACTGTGAACGTCGGAATGATATCATTCTTTGACTCAAAAAGTCTGTGCTTACAATGTGGGCGGTTGCAGACTGAGACAGTGTAACCATACCAAGTCACGGTGTCGATAGCGGTGGATACGAAGCAAGTTACTGGAACCGTTGTGGCTGACATTGCTCGGCACCCTTCCGGATCCGGCAACTAATGCCATGCATCCCGCCATCAGCCTCAATCTCCGAGTCTAAGTATCATCTTGCATGAAAAATTTATCAATGTGGGAGTCCTGGCACCAACGGGAAACAAAATCAGTACACATCTGCTAGTGCGCGTAATCTACAGGATGGTGCGTGCAATCATGTTTTGTTGTTTCGGCCAATGCCGACATCGAGCGCCACTTCCATTTCAATGGAAGACGGGACATTACTGTATCGGAGGCCTCAAATCCGTTCGGAGGCTCTTCCATCGGCTCAGCCATTCAGCTCTCAGAACTTCATTAAAGTACCTCAACCAACCGCCATTTCCAGACATATGTTTAAGCGTACCAAATCCCAAGAGTTGCCTTACAAAGGCGGCATTTTCATTTTGCTCCGTAAGCCAGTCAAATTCTTGGCGCTATACTGACTAAGGTTACCGTCGACGTTCAACCCGCACAACTTAGATCGAGACACGTTGAAAATCTGAAAATCTGCGAAGGATTGCTCAGCTGAGCGTCGCTAGCGAATTAGTAAGTCATTGGGGAGATGTTGCAATATTGCGAGACTTCGGTCTGCGACCAGTATAAAAAGGACGAGGTGAAGAAGGTATGGTATCATTCAGCCTCCCTCCAACAGTTTCCCTACTACGTTTCGGGTAATATGGCTCACAACAACTTCGTCATTAACACTCCAGCGCCCAATGTTTCGTTCTTCACTCCTGCTCAAGAGATCCCCGCGGGTACGGCAATCGACCCCCAACCAAGCGGAAAGCCCATACCAACACTGTTTCAGCCGCTGAAAATTCGCGGCGTAGAATTCCAGAATCGTATATTTGTGAGTTCGAGTATGGTGCTGAGTGGCTAGATGCAGTCCGTGACTGAATGTTGTCCGTTCCTTCTCAGTTGGCTCCCCTTTGCCAATACTCTGCGGATGACGGTAAACCCACGTCGTGGCATCTTGCTCATTGTAAGCTGAACACTCTTCTTGGACCGCTAGCGTTATCCTGATTTTCAAATGAAGTGGGTGGGATTTTCAAACGCGGCCCCGGCTTGTCCTTCGTGGAGGCGACCGCCGTCCTATCAGAGGGCCGTATCACGCCGCAGGATGCCGGCATTTGGTCAGACGACCACATAGAACCATGGAAGCACATCGTCGACTTTGCGCACTCTCAAAACCAGAAAATCGGCATTCAACTCGCCCATGCGGGACGCAAGGCATCTACTGTCGCTCCATGGCTGAACAGAGGTCTAGCTGCATCAGAAATTGATGGCGGTTGGCCTGATAACGTCTTTGGACCGAGTGCTATTCAGTACAATGAAGGATTCCCTCATCCACAGGAGCTGACAAAGGCCGGTATCAAGGGCGTTGTTCGCGCATTCGTGGACGCTGCGAGAAGATCGCTCAAAGCGGGTTTCGACGTGATCGAAGTCCATGCTGCACATGGATTCCTCTTGAACGAATTTTTGACACCTATTTCAAACACGCGCACGGATGAATATGGTGGTAGCTTCGAGAACCGGATACGACTGCTGATCGAAGTCGTGGATGCTGTGAGAGCAGTCATTCCTGCCACGATGCCTCTTTTTGTTCGGTGTGTGGAATTCCGTAGCTCGGATGCAAATGATACTCAAACTTGCGCGAATGTAGCGTGTCCGCCACAGATTACCTCGACGAGGTATTCCCGAACGAAGCGTGGCGCCTTGAAGACACCGTCCGACTAGCAGCAATTCTTGCCGAACACGGTGTCGATCTTATCGACGTATCCAGCGGCGGTGTTCATCCTGCACAGAAATTGAAGTCAGCGCCATTTGCGACACAGGTCCCGCTCTCCAGAGCGATCCGAGCTGCGAACGGAGAAAAGATTCTCGTTGGTGCCGTTGGGGGTATCACGACTGGCCAGTACGCACAAGAGATCCTCGACGAGGTATGAGTTTCATTTCTGGAAGACTGAGTGACCGTCGCTTATCAATTTTATACAGGGCTCTGCAGACGTGATCTTTGTTGGGCGACAGTTCCAAAAGGATCCTTCAGCTGTCTGGACTTTTGCTCGAGACCTCGGAGTCTCAGTCACCGTAGCACATCAGATTGAGTGGGTGTTTGCTGGCAGGGGCAGTGGCGGGAAGCGCACGGGCGTATAGGCATCTCATTCTATCGCCTTCTTGATTCGCTAGATCTATACAGTGCACGTCATAATAGTGTTGCTGATAAAGTAGAATAACTTATGACCCAATTACATTTAGACAACACATTATGTGATGAAGCGCAAGACGGCACGATTGAAAGTCCGAGTTTCGGACAACTCTCAGGCTCTTCGTGTAGCTGGTACGATGAAGCGCTGAAGCGTAGCCTATAGCGGCCACTTGTATCATCCTTTGGCATGTAGGCCTCTGGCATTGTCGGAATACGTTCTATTAACCTCGTTCTCTTTTTCATATTTTGGATCAACACATTGCGTCCATTAGTGTGCTATATCCGTCGCGGCGCGATGGGATATACGATGCGCACCTACGACAACGACCTCGAAGGAACACATCATTCAGACTCGACACACGAAGCATCGAGCTGGCAATCGCGTCCCCATGGACGAGCAATGGACGTGTTTTCGTCGGGTTTATAACGGTAGCTATGTTGACTAACCTATTGCTCCGCTCTTAGTAGGCGTTTTCTGAAAGTCAGTTGAAAAATTGAACGTGCACCGCAGTCCACGTCTATTCCCGCTGGACTGAGTAATAAAAGCCGATTGACCTTTGCTAATCCCCATCTGCTTGGCCTGTAAGCACCTGGAGCTCGTCCCCAGTCATGACCACATCGTCCCAACTACGCAGTACCAAACGGGGAGGCACAAACTCAACATACCTACCTACCCCCCTACCCCCATTCGTCCTGTCCTCATTGGAACGAACTCGAGTCCTCCGAGCTCAGCATGCCCATCCGTTCGCCCAATCCGCCTTGACAATGCCATGACAAGTCTCGTCTCGCCCGGTTATGTACGTTGGCGGACAGCGAGCATATCAATCCCAACGCCGCATCTCTGCGACTATGAGCTCTAGACTGAGCCAAAGCCATCCAAGCAGTTGATGCCGGCCGAGGCACAACTCTGTGTGCTTGCCTTTCGCACACGGTGGTAAGACTGGACGAGTGAGTTAGGCGCACAATGTACTCCCAGGCGAGATGTGCCAACCAGAGCGAGCCTTCGCAGAGGGTGGCCGCGCCGCCCGCTGCGCTCTGGATTCGGGTCACCGCGCCTGCTTGACTGCTTGGCGTGCTAACACGTTCGCTTGCTTGCTCGTTCCGTTCTCACTGCCATCCTGCAGTGCCTCTCTGCTTACGCCTATCTTCCCATACCACCACAGGCCTGTCTCTGATTTATGGAATAATTCCTCAGGCGTTGAATAGAGCCGTAGGCATGGCATAGCATAATTCGAATCTGCGACGATCACAGTGCGCGAAAAGGCTGGACTCGTCTCTCCGAGGTTTCATCTCCCAGCTTC
>NW_012133514.1:48406-51930 GCF_000313525.1 Fibroporia radiculosa | reverse complement strand
TCTAGTTTTCAGTTGAACTCCTGATCCCAGTCGTTAGGTCCCTTAACACTTTTCAACAGATGATGAACAAGGTTCTTGATCCTGTGATAAAAACTGGCAAGGTGGCAATCTATCTCAACAACATTCTTATCTTCATGGAAGATATACAAGAACATTGTTGACTGGTTAAAGAAGTCCTCAAACTCTTAGAGAAAAACGATCTTTTACGCTAAACCTGAAAAATGCTTTTTCGAGGTTGATAGCATAGAGTATTTAGGAATGATAATTGCACATGGGAGTGTCTGGATGGACCCAGGGAAAGTCAAAGCAGTGATGGAATGGCCTGTACCTAAGAAGGTAAAAGATGTTCAAGCATTTCTAGGATTTGCAAACTTCTACAGGCAATTCATTGAAGGCTTTTCTAAAACAGCCAATCCACTTAACATTCTGACAATAAAGGATCAACCTTGGGATTGGTCTGATATCTGCAAAGAGGCCTTTAGTATGCTGAAGCAAAGATTTACTACAACACTAGTATTGAAAATCACAGATTCAGAGAATCCTTTCAGAATAGAAGTTGATACATCAAACTTTGCAACAGGAGCAGTACTTGAGCAGAAAGACAAGGATGGTAGATGGCATCCAGTATCCTTCATATCTAAGTCACTAATGAGCACAAATGGAATCATGAGATCTATAATAAAGAACTCTTGGTGATCTTTTGGCGTGATGCAGCATCCCGGTGGCTTTTGGCCCACCGGAGACACCCTAAAAATACATTTGTTCGGTTTGAAAGACCGCTAAATCCTAATAAGATGAGTTGGAAGATGGGTAGAGAGAAAGGAAAAAAGGGGAGCAATTCAGGGCGCAATTGTAGAGGCATGAGGTGCATTTCGTGCAAACAGGAGAGCAGCAAGGAGGGTAGGATGCTTGCAAATGTAAGCCTGGAAGGTGTCCGAGGACCAACGACCACTGGCTTGTATTAGAGCTGGGGTCATGCCGATTTCGGCCAGAGCGGTAGCACCACCGGAGCGCAG
Organism: Fibroporia radiculosa; assembly: GCF_000313525.1. Lineage (NCBI taxonomy): Eukaryota > Fungi > Basidiomycota > Agaricomycetes > Polyporales > Fibroporiaceae > Fibroporia > Fibroporia radiculosa. The sequence continues at coordinate 50,914 of NW_012133514.1, read as the reverse complement.
ACTGTGGCCAGCAACATCATTGGGGAAAAGAGTTTGGAGACGGCGAATAAACCAGGTGCGAGTGGGAACGGCACCATTTTCGCGGAGCCAGAGTTCGGGCTGGAGGGGGAAAAGGGTGTCACGGGAAACGAGGTAGGATTGGAAGAAAAGGCGAGGGTCAGCAGTGTGAAGGTGATTGATGATGAGGACCTGACTGCCATGGAAGAAAGGGTCGGCTTTGTGAGAGGGAAGGAGGAAACCATAGGAAGTCAGCGTGAAGGTGACGGTGTATCACAGAGTGAGTTTGTGGAAGTCACGCAAACAGACTGAGTCAGGCCAGACAAGCTCGCCCAGGCGAAGGAGTGCATGGAAACCGGTGAGTAATTGAGCAAGGAACAAGTGGTCATCGTGAGAGGGGGTGGTGGGCGACTGGGCAATAGCAAATTGGATGTCGGAGGTAGTAAGGGCACGTTTGCGGTGAATTGACGATCCACGGAGACACATACAACCATGGAGGGTACGAGAGACAAGGGGGCACTTCCGGATTTGGCGGACACTGGGAAAGTAGGGCTCAAGGTTGCTGCAAATGCCGGAGAGGTAAGAGTCGACGAAATCAGGTTTGATGAAGGAAGACATGTAGACAGCATAAAAACTGAAAGTGTCAGGAGTAGGCTCAATAGGAAAGTTATGTGAGCAACAAAAAGTGAGATAAGAGTTGAGGGCGGAGGAGTAGGTGTCCTGAGTAGACTGGTCAAGAGCATGACCAAGAGCAATGGCTCGCTCATGCACGAGACGGTCAAGCAGCCACGGGTTGTGGAAAGGCTGACGTGACCGCCGAAGATCAAAAGTCATGATAACACAACCCCCAGTGCAGATTGAGGGGGGATAAAATGGAAGATGTTAAGGCCGGGGACTAACGATTTTGCATAATCAAACTGTTGGTGAGAGAGTGCGTCTACGATAGTGTTCTGTGATCCAGGGAGGTGCTGGACACGGAAATCAATAGCATGGGCAAGTGAAACATCAATGGCAGAACACAGAATAGGATTGTAAGGTGGTTGAGCACGAAGGGAGTTGAAAATGTGGACGGTGTTGGAATTATCCAAAAAAATACCAAGTTGTTGAGGAGGGCCAGTCTGACCATTCATATGACAGACACACACTCAGTGAATGGAGACAATATTTGGATGGCAACTGTCACAAAGTAGATATTTGGACCAATCACCAAAACTTGACTTATTTTCATCAAGCCCAGAGGTTGACAAGACAACAGGTGAGATGGTCATTGTTCCTTACAAGGTTCAACTTCATCCTGACCCATAAGCCTGGTCAACAAATGAAACATGCAGATGCACTGTCCAGGAGGCCAGATCATAAAGAGGGAGTGTAACTTGATAATTGCAATAAAACGATACTGAAAAAAGAATATTTTGCATTGTGCACATTTCAACCAGACCATGACACCTTAGTAGATGACAAAGAGGTGCTCCAAAAGATATGCAAGGCACTCAAGGACAATGAACTCATGAAGACATATCATGATTTGATGATTAGGGGGCTATGCATTACATTCAAAGTTGGTGACAAATGTTTGTTGGATGCTTCAGACCTGAAGCTACAGATATATAACCAAAAGCTCTTTCCAAGACACTATGGACCTTTCAAGATAGTGGAACAACTAGGGCTGGTTACATTTAGACTAAAACTTCCTAACTCTTACAGAGTACATCTAGCATTCCACTTATCCTATCTACATGTCTTCAAGGAAGACAAAATTCCTGGATGAAAGCAGAAACCTTCATCTCCAGTCATAGTCAGAGGCCAAACTAAATATGAAGTCGAGAAGAGAGTTGATGCAGGACTTGATAATAATAACAAAATTATGTATTGAGTACACTGGAAAGGATACACAGAAGATGCTGATGCTTGGGAACCACTCAAGGCACTCAAAAAGGTTCAGGAACTGGTCAATGAATTCCATAAGAAACATCCAAAAGCTCCTAGGCCTATATCAAATGTTAATGATCAGTCAGATAACATATTGTTCCAACATTCAAGAATCAACATATATGACAAAGATAGTGAAAATTGGGGATATAGATGCCTCCAACCCGAACCACTTATCTTCAAAAAGACCAAGAATTTTGTATTTCTACCCAAGCAAGGCTCAGAATAAGCAGTGGGATTTGATCTGGCAGCTGTAGAAGAAATTATCATTGAACCAGGAACAAGTAGTTTAGTCAGAACAGGTCTCAAATGTGTTATTCCTCCTCATAGCTATGAGCATGTCACACCTTGCAGTGTTAAGGGACCTAATGACTGAGGATCAGGAGTTTGACTTAAGATTGATACTGATACTGATACTGATACTGATACTGATATTGATACTGATACATGTAAGGCTGATGCGCTATACTTGTACTAGACTTGTAGACTGAGCCACTGTAATTAACAGTGGTTTGAGAGCATATACTGGTTGAAGCAGGGCTTCAGACTAAAGACTTGAATAGACAATTGAGTCTATTACTA
>NW_012133514.1:47242-48396 GCF_000313525.1 Fibroporia radiculosa | reverse complement strand
GACCCTATTGGCTATCTACTAACACCTACTGACCATCTTACTAACTGGTGTGGATGACGAATCCCTGAGCCGGAGTCTGACTAAAATATCAGGTGACCTATGGGTCTTGACCACTAAGCAATGCTGAGTAGAACTGCTTAGTGGGCTGTCACCTGATTGACAACCGCGTCCTGGAACCTTCTAGCTGGTTCTCTACTATTCTGTGGATACTCCGGTATGCATCTAATCTATATCTTATCTATATCTGATAAGATAAGATAGGTGCATGCTTATTCTGGAATATATTTGAAAAACTGTGACAGGTGATAGCGTTTATCAAAATTGGTGATCACAAAAGTCGTCATGTATGTCTAGTAACAGACCTAGGAAACAAGGACATGATCATCGGAATGAGTTATCTAAGATAACATAACCCTGAGATCAATTGGGCTGCAGGAACATGGGAAATGACCAGGTGCAAAGAAAAATGTGGATTAACTAATAAGAAACATGATTTAGTGTCAGTACAATACAAGGAAGTGCACAAAATTGGTTTAATCTACAAAGATGAATTAGCCAATGCTTTTGAGATGACCCAACATCTCAAGAAGGAAAACATCAGGGATTCAGGAGGACTCAAAGTAAATTGGGTCCAGATTACAGAGGAGAATTATGACACGATCTCCGTAATCATAAATATCGCAGATAAAAAAAGAGTTCAAGACGTTCAAGCAGGATTAGTACCCACAAGAAGGCATTATAATTTTCCTACAAAGTCAAATGCAGAAAAAATGATGAGACAGTCATTTTAAAGTTGACAAAAAGGGGCACTTACTACTCTACTAATTCAACTGGTATAGCTACAGTGTAGTGATACTCTTTTTCACACCCCTGGTCCTTTTCACACCTATTGAGAAACTTATCTATTTCTACACCAATAAGCTTCTAATTTCTGTTTGAAGTTTGTTAAGGGACCTAATGATTGAGGATCAGGAGTTTGACTTAAGACTGATATTGATACCGATACTGATACATATAAGGCTAGATGTGTTATACTTGTACTAGACTTATAGACTGAGCCACTGTAACTAACAGTGGTTTGAGAGTGTATACTGGTTGAAGCAGAGCTTCAGACTAAGACTTGAATAGACAACTGAGTCTATTACAGAAGACAT
>NW_012133514.1:42593-47230 GCF_000313525.1 Fibroporia radiculosa | reverse complement strand
CATAGGGAACAAGAGGACAAAACTAAAGTACAGTAGCACAAGTAGTGCTCTTTAAATAGAGTAAGGGAGATAGAGTTTAATAAGTATGAAACACTGAGTTAAATCAGTGATAGGTATGAAACAGTTTCACTGGGTTGTATCAGTGATAAAGACAAAACATGATATAAGTCAAACGTGATGTAGATGAAATATGATAAAGGTGAAACACAATATATATGAAGCAATGATGCAGGTGAAACGCCCCAAGTGACGGGATCAGTTGTAATAGTACAGGGTCAATGACAAATAGTAATGAAGAAAAGAAAACCCCCCCTTGAAGCTGTAACAAAGTTACTATATATGGACACTAGCTACACACCAAATATTAGACCTATCAATGATGGTGCTATAGCTCTATAAATCTATGAACCAGCAACATCCACTGGAATCAAAGAGTAATGAATTGTGTTGATGTGCTACTTGTTGTACAACACACATCTGGCATTGATCTTTTGTACTACTAGCTTCTAAACACATTTTCCTCATTTTATATCTGCTAATGGGCAAGATCAGAGGATTGTACATCCCTCCATAATACAATCTATCTGAAAGTTGAACATGGTGTGGCAGAACATGATGAGAAGTGACATGGCACATCAAGCATGCACAAGATAGGCCTAGATCATAATGTAATGTGCCACCTTCAGCGCAAAAATGCAGCCAGGTGCATGACCATAGAGTGCCCATAATTGGAAACTATCACAATCAGTAACATAGTTGTTACAGCTTTGAGGGGGGGTTTTCTTTTCTTCCTTACTATTCATTGTTGACCCTGTACTACTACAACTGATCCCATTACTTGGTGCGTTTCACCTGCATCATTGTTTCATATATATTGTGTTCCACCTTTATCATGTTTCATCTATATTACATTTTACTTATATTGTGTTTCACTCATATTGCATTTCACTCATATCATGTTTCACTCATATTGCATTTCACTCATATCATGTTTCATCTTCATCACTGATACAACCCAGTGAAACTGTTTCATACTTATCACTGATTCAACTCAGCATTTTATACTTATTAAACTCTATCTCCCTTACTCTATTTAAGGAGCACTACTTGGCTACTCTGTTATACTTTAGTTTTGTCCTCTTGTTCCCTACGTACACTTCATAGGGATGTCTTCAGTAAATAGACTCAGTTGTCTATTTCAAGTTTCAGTCTGAAGCCCAGCTTCAACCAGTATACACTGTCAAACCACTATTAGTTAAAGTGGCTCAGTTCACAAGTCTAGTCTCAGTATAACATGTCAGCCTTATGTGTATAAGTATCAGTAACAATCATAAGTCAAACTCCTGATCCTCAGTCATTAGATCCCTTAACAATAGTAGTCACAGATTGTCACTGTGAAAAAGACCACCAAATCCAAGATCATTGTTGTCAAACAAGATGGTCCAAAAACACATCCCTTATGCTCCAATCCCAAAATCAGAGTAAATGAGAAATATATTGGGATAGAGAAGAAACTATGTAGATATGTTTTGTGAGTGATTGGCCTGATAATGGCACAGACAGTCATGATACACTTAGGTGTGAAAAGGAGTGTCACTAGACTGTAATACTGCCATAATTGATGTCCCAGTTACTTATTATCTTCTTGCCTTGGTCAGATACAACACCCACAAGCCATTGTCCACACAATCTGGTGAGTTCAAAACATTACAACTTATGTTATGTTGACAGATGCTTCAGGTACACACATTACACTTCCCATGGAGTCATCTGGAGTCATTGACAGGTATGATATATATTGTCTCACAACTGACAGACACACCTAACATTAGCAACACAACATTGAAGTATTTTCAGGACAATGACACAAGCCATTGCAGAGGTTGTCTTCAACACAGGATATGCAAACAATCACCTTAGCGGGGTGTTAGGCATCATAATATTCGGTGTTACCACGGGGTATTCTTACACCTGTATTTGCATGTGAGTCTGCCAGCTTGACAACAAGGATGACGTTTTCGCCAAATCGTATGCAACATTGATACACAAGCTTGCAAGTCGTATCTATTTCTGGACAGGTCAGAGTCCTCTGCAGCCTCGATAGTCAAGGGCCAGATGACCCAGCAGAAACATCCACAAGCGGGACCAATATGAGCGGCAGCTCGTGAGTTAATCAAACACACAGGCCGAGGACATTGATGGAACATATTTTTGTCGTCTGAGTCTGATGGCCAATCATTGCACCCACCAAGTCAAGCATGTTTGAAACGTCCATTAGCGTCCCAGAACGTCTGATGAGGTGATTCCAATGGTGTTCTGCCGATGCTTCACACCAGACATCCTCCAGAATAATAGCCATTGTTTAGATGGACCGAAGATACAGCCAAGTTCGCTGAGCCTCGGAGTTTCCATGAGACTTCCACGCTTCGCCGCTCCATCTTCCGGCTTCTGGTATCCATCTTCGTGCCAAGCCGAAAGATAAACTTTCACAGGTTACGATCACTTATCTTAAGGTGTATGCGTCGTGGAAGGCCTCAACCTCGTAATGCTTATCAACATCGGTGGTGAGTGGTGAATATATCTAGAACGTTTATACACTCGATGAACTTAGGATTTCATTGTACGATATATGACAAAAATGTGAATAGTCGGATTCGACCAATAGTCATGCATGAGCAGAATCTTATTCGTCCCATTGCGCCTTCAAGAATCACAATAGGCACATGAAGACAGATGAAGCCGCGCCAAACAAGAAGCGAAACAGACCGATCTTGCAAGACGAGAATCCACATGTCTACTTGATACATGTCAGTAAGTGCAATACGCACAGCAAGCTCTATCCAGACTTCACTTTGGTCGCCTTCGGTAAGTTTTTCCTCCACAAGCAGATCAGAGCTCACAGAAGATACTGAGGGCAGTGCGAGCAAGGTCTATTTTGGACCGCGCATGAGACTGTCTGTCAAGACCAGTATCGTCCATGTATACCATAATGACGAGCAGGAGGAGAATGCACAACGCACATCTGTAATCCTCGTCTAGGTCGCCATCGAGTTCTTCGAGACTCAACCCACAGACCGGAACTAAGTCGTCAAATACAGGACCACCAGCATCGTGTTCTGCATGCAGATCCCTAGACACGCGAAGAGAATGAACTTTGCGGAAGAAAGTTGAATGGGATGCAGAATACCTTGGGTGACGCCACCAAAGCATGCGTCGTGCCACGGGCATGCTGGCATCCTCCTTTGTTTGCCCACTTGCCTTGCGCTCACAACGTGCACCTCGGGCGCATCAACCGCGCCGGAGTCAAGGCATCACGCACGCGGGACAAAGAGTTGTGCAAACAGTTCTGGAGCGGAGATGAGAGAGGTAAAAAGGTCGAGGGAAAAGACGCGAATAGTCGGAGCTGGAATTTATCTCACAAGGAGATGCTATGATTGGCCAGAGCATGCGCCGGTAGCCCGTGGGCTGCTAAGATGTGGGCCCATATGTCAAGGCGAGTAGCTGACTCAAGTATTCTTTGCTGCTGCTCTTCCCTGGCAGACCCCCTGTATCCATACCAACATGGTTGGTCCCAGAGAAGTCTATCAAACTTTCAGGTGCAGTTTGTACTAAGTAAATCGGACTCAATGTATCCGTCCCTGGAGCAGCAATTTCCTGCGGTCACCCACGAACCCCGTAGATGAGGACGAGGACGTGCGACATGACCTTGTGGCTTCCTGATGCCCGAAAAAAACACTTTTCGTGGATAGTAACATGCACAATCATGCGCTAGATACAGGCATCTCGAGTGTGCGGGTGTGCCGCAGCTCGTGGCTGCCGGTTCGCTGGAAGTATATAAAGAAAGCTACTGGCAAGCGTATTTTCAAAGCACTTCCTCCCCAAGCCCAAGTTCAATCTGTCCTTGAAATCGCATCCGAGCCCGAGCCTATGACACCGCCAATGTATGTTGACCCGTCGACTGCAGCCTCTCCCGCCGGCTGGGCATCCCTCACGACGTCTGCACATACATGCCTCAATGACCCATCTTGTTCCTCACAATAGTCCCTTGCGTGGGTTCTCGTGCGATATTACTACTACTTTTTATTAAGCCTTGGATCGACAGCGCCCATTGGCATCCAGCTTTCCCCAATCGGGCCGGCGCTCAGCCTTCTCTGGAATCCTCTCGCACCTACACACACCCGCAAGAGCGAGCGGCACGATATTCCTCCCCAGAAGTTGACACTGATGCCTTCATCGGGTCCGGCATATCTGCCATCCAGTCTATAAATCCGCGCATGGCCATTAATGGCAACTAGTACGTAACGACGTTTTGATCTTCATCAGCTCTTGTTGATATATAGATCGTCACCCAGCTCTAGATTTCCCGCAAGCAGTAGGGGATACGGAGACGTGTCCTATACCTCCAACAATCATCGCACAGAGACTTGTCCATATGGAGGGAATGAGGAAATCAAATATCCCCCTTTGATGGACTTCGTGTCCGACACCCGCACATATATGTATATTGACCACCGCAGACCTGCTTCCTACATTCCGGCCACCGGTTTTTCCCATCCGCGTGTTGAGTTCGCTAGTGAGCCTCATTCAGACGGATCGCTCCCTCAAGACTCTCGGATGAGCACCTGCCTGCCTGCCCA
>NW_012133514.1:1062-42373 GCF_000313525.1 Fibroporia radiculosa | reverse complement strand
CGCGGCGGGCACACAGCTGATGTCTCTCGGAGCCGTCCATCTATGACAAGACCCGTGCCGGGAGGTGTCCCTTCATCCCCCCATGTCAATACTCGCCATGAACACCTTCCTGTTCCTTCCGTGTCTCGCCAAATCGCTTCCGAGAACTTGTCGGAACAGCAATACGAAGTTGGCACTGATCCTTACCATACCCCGCCTCCGGTTCCGCCTACGACGATGTTGTCGACAATTTCTGCATATTCCTACCCGTATCCGAAGTGCGGATGGGCGGATTGTGACGTCGACCTAGACGATATTTCTACTGGAGGAATGAGACGACATCTCTTCGCCTCCCACGCAGACGAAGCTGTCTCACAATTCCAAGGGCAGCAGGGGATTTGCAGGTGGACCCACAGCAACGGGCGCGAATGTGGAAAGGTGCTCTTATGTGCCAGCCTCGCGAAGCACTGCGCTACGGTGCATCTGAGGAGTATGGTCAAGAATTGCCCCGTGTGCTGTGTGCCGTTCTCCCGACCTGATGCAGTCACGCGTCACCTTGAGATACATCACCGCAATAACGAGACGCACTGAGGCTGGCGAATAAACTTATTGAACCAAGATGATGGTTTCTTAGCCGGGTTCTTTTTCCGTGCGACTGTTCATTCGAGCCCTTCACGCTATCGTTATTATCATTTTCATCACTGTGACTTATTTATTTGCACAGGTTCAATCACGAGGCGGCCTTTGTGCTGCATGTCGTCAAAGCTAATTGTATTTATCTATGTGGTGTATCTATTTGAGGAGATCCATTTGTGTTGAGCTGTATTCTTCCGAGGTGGTGGCTGCCTTCAAATGGATGTGTCGACGTCACTGCCTACTAGTAGTAAGTTGGTCTACGGTCCAACTCGAGTCGGCTTGATCACTCGTACTGAGACTCGAAGTGCGCCAGGCGCTGGCGCTAGACCTCGCGCGATATGGAGACTGTTTCACGGCCGACACTGCTTGTGTTGGTTGGAAATGTATTTTAAATGGACCATTATGTTCATGAGATTTATGCCGCATATATATTCTCGCGTGAAATGTTGGCATACTGACTTCACAATTTGATCTTTGTGAAGTCAGTACAACAGCTACAGGCGTTTGTTTCCTATTTAGGTAACACATCCCCCCAAAACAGCTGCATACTATATAACGATGATAAATCGTGGATATGAAGGAGACCGATGCGAAATTGCGTTTGCGGCTATGGGTAGAATAAGGCAAAAGCACAGCAAATTCCACGACATTATGTATCCAATTTCCATTCTAAGGTGACAAAATGGATACCGAATTATGCCCGTGGAGAGACCTCTGCGCTCGGTGATTTATCATGGTGCAAAAAAACTTCTCAGAGCAACTGGCGGAAGGTCTCGAAAAGATTATATCACTAGCAACCTCAATAATTGGAATCTAGTTTCCATGACACTAAATTCCGCACAGACATCGAATGCGGAAGCAAAACAGACCTGCTCTCAGAATGCGAAATACGAAGTGGAACCCAGTACCACGACTTGACTACTGACTAAGATAGCCAGCTTATCCAATTGTAGAGGATTGTGGCTGCTACTCGCGCCATTGCTGAAGCGTACATCTTCTTGCATATCGTACTACACAAGCAAGTAGTACATCGGCGCATCTGACAACTGTCAATGAGCCCCTATCCTCCCCAGTTAGGAATTTGTTGCTCTTGGGAATCACGAAGCAGGCGCTACGAAATGTGATGTCTGTTGATCTCCCGGGGGCTGCTATGAGACGAGCGTCTGGAGTACACGAGATGCCATGGCCTCACAATAACAATAAAAATTTGCTCTGGTTCACACCCCCTCACGACTATCTTACTCACACTCTGAGTTTCCACTTTTAAGGTTGCCTCCAATCGCCCGTATGTGGTGTCGCTCTTGTTCTGCTGTTTCTCAAACATTCAATGACAGCCCCAGTTCCTTGTGCCGATTAGCTTACAAGGATATTGTCGCCCTAGGAATATTCTCCAGGGGTATAAATGGTGTTGACCATGTTCTGCGTTCAAGGAAATTTCACAGATTATTACAAAAAATGTTAAAGAGGATATCCGGCGGTATCACTTCAATTTACCTAATTTCTAGATGTACGCTGATATCCTGAAGCAACCGTATCCTAGGATTTGGGATTCTATCTAGAAGATCGAGAAAAATTGCATAAATAATGAAGCAGTCAAATGATGGTGAAAAGGACAGCTTACTGCTGTCAGTGCAACTAGTATCATTGGCTTTGTGAGTCGTCGTAATGATCGATATCCGGGCTCATCACTTGATGATTTATCTTTCTCACCTCATGAGGTTAATCACCGCATTCGCAAGTTGTCGTCCATCCATAGTGTCAAAATCTACGAGCATCACATCTGCTGTGGGATACAACTGGGAAGATGCTAACGAGTCGCATTGGCAAGTGCTCCAAATGCTATCACGCGTTATATTTTTCGAGGAGATCTGCGGTGGGTGGCAGATGATCTATGTATTGTCCCATATCCGACAGACATATCCGACACCAGTTATCATCTCAGATACAACATGAAACGATTTGGACTAACCAGCGCAGTGGCTTACCCACTGTTAGTGACTATTTCCAATGCAGGGCATATGGAATGTCACCTGAGAAAAGTCTAGAGCAACCCATCAAGTATACACTTAATACGACATTATGACCAGATGCTGACCTGTTTGTATCTAGATGGTTAGCTTGACAAAACCTTAGCGACATTAACGTGCAAGCTTGCGATTCTTGCCCAATTATTGACACATTCCAGCATCGACAGCCTCGAAGGCATAACCGAATGCTAGATCGAGAACCTACAGAGACATAATAAACAGGATCAACGGAATGGTGAGTTATCACACGCATAGCAGGAACCACGGTGAACTTGGCCACATGATGACTGATCAGAGCCCTCTGTTCTCACTCGAGCATGGCGGGAGCTTGCCTGGTGGTCAGTGACATTTGGCGAGACAATCCGAGTGGACGTGAGGGGCTCTGCGTGGGACGCTGCGTTCTGAGATTTAGGCCTGATTGACGTCGCCGCAAAAAGGGCGTCCTCCGTAATGTCGGACGACGACAGTCTAGATGCGCCAAAAATACAGCGGAGTTCGCTAAGCTAGCACGAGGTTTCCACGCTTCGCCGTTCCGTCTTCAGGCTAAAAATCTCCATCTTCGCGCCCAGTCACAAGATAGGCTTTGCAGATTGCGATCACGTATTAAAAACATGTGTATGGTGTGGAAATCGTGGATCTGTCTATGGTGAGCGCGCAGGAGGCTCTTTGTAACGATAGGAATACGGCAGCTGAACTCACAAATCTACGTGGTGAAAATCCGCATCGCCGTAGCCAACCAGTCGTGAAGGCGTAGACGATCAGTGATGAGCGATCTCGCCGAACCCAGTAGCCATGTCATGTCTTCATCGATCATAACACAGGCATGAAGACGAATACGACTCGTTGTCTAACAAGAGGAGAAATATCTTGCTCGCCCATAGTCCGTATCCACCTGGTACACGAAGGTTTACGTAGCGGGTGTCGTCTATATTTCAGTGCTGCCCGTCTTCTGTGAGTTTCTCCCCATACCCAAATCGAGCTCTGCAAAATAAACTGAAAACAACGCATATACGGCCTGCTCTGGGCCAGTCACAGAGCCGCTTTGAAAGATGAGCGTTTAAAGAGGTATATGGTCTTCGTGTATCGATGCCGAGCAAGTGACTGTACAACGCACGTCTGTACCACGCCTAGGTCGGTGTGTCTGGAATCTTCCGGCTCGGGGTCTGCAATGAAAATGAGCGAGCAGGAATAGATTCCCGTCAGCTTCATATTCGGCGCACAAAGCATCGTACACTGGCACGAAGTGAATCAGAAACCTCCACAAAGAACGTGGGGCAGGTGTAGAGGTCTTCGTGCTGAGGTATGTTGCATATTCAAGTCACTGGCGTGCTGGCATCTTACCTCGTTTGCCCACTAGTCCTCGTGCTCAACATCGCATGTCTGGTGTGAAAGTATAAAGATTGTGGGCGCGAGAGGCACGGGAGACAAACCCAACTGTGAGACGATACCAAGTTGCAGGAGTGGGAGGAAGGGGAGTCGGAGCTGGAATTGCTCTGACAGGGAGCCGCGATTGGCCACAGACAATGCGCCGGCGCCGGCGTCGCTTCCGCTGTGGTTGAGACTGCATGTTGCGTGCGCAGGTGAGCACACATGATATTAGGGTGAGTAGCTGGCTCCAGACTCTTGTGTTATTCCTCACGCTCAGTTGTCTTTCGAGGTTTCCTCGTGTTCAACATTATGGTGCTCGCCTGGGTAAAATCAACCTGGATGCATTTTGTATGTAAGAGGAGACTAATCATATATCTGGGTCGGCATCGTCCCGCGGTCGGATACAGACCCAATAAACGAGGAGGAGGCCATGCGGCGCGAGCTAGTGGCTGCCCGAGGTTCACAAGGACAATTTGCTTGTTCTAGCTCCGGTGGGTCGCAACACGCACACGCATGCGCGACATACAGGCATTCGAAACGTGCAAGTGTCTTCCTCGCTCGTGTTTGTCGGGTTGTTTCGAGTATATGAGAGGTCCGTTGACCATTGACCATTGTTCAACGCACTTTCTTCCAGTCCTCTCCCGTTCTGCGTGTTCAAGCATATCGCAATGCCAGGCCAACGCAAGTATCTCGTATCGCCGACTGCAGTCCCTCCCGCTGGTCGGGCTACCTCCCCGACTTCTTCCCGTCAAGGCAATGATAACCCGTTCGGTTTCTCTCAGAGAATCCCCCTGTATGTGCTTGTCCACACTACTCACTTTGTTTATTGACCCCTGGCTCGATACCTCCAAATGCAATAGAGTCTTCCCCAGTGTCGGCGCTCAGCCTTCTATGGAATCTTCCCTCGCCTACACCACACACCCGCAAGAGTGAGTGGCGCGATATCCCTCCCCAGACGTTGACGCTGATGCCTTCATCAGGTCCGGCATATCTGCCATCCAGCATATAAATCCGCGCATGGCCATTAATGGAAACGGGTACGTAACGACGTTTTGATCTTCATCAGCTCTTGTTGATATATAGATCATCACCCAGCTCTAGATTTCCCGCAAGCACTAGAGGATACGGAGACGTGTCCTATACCTCCAACAATCATCGCACAGACACGTATCCGTATGGAGGGAATGAAGAGATCAAAGGTCCCCCTCCAGTGGGCTTCATGCCCGACACCCAGGCGTATATTGACCACCGCCAAGCTGCTTCCTACATTTCGGCCATCGATGTTTCTCCTCCGCGTGTTGGAGCCGTCACTGAGCCTCATTTAGATGGATCGCTCCCTCAAGACTCTCGTATGAGCACCTGCCTGCTTCCCCGTGCACCTTTGAGGGGGCGCTCAGGACCACCCCACGCCACCGCCGTCATCAATACCACCCAACAGCGCGGCGGGCACACAGCTGATGTCTCTCGGAGCCGTCCATCTATGACAAGGCCCGTGCCTGGAGGTGCCCCTTTCTCACCCGATGTCAATACTCGCCATGAATACCCTTCTGTTCCTCCCATGTCTCGCCAAATCGTTGATTCCTACCATGCCCCGCCTCCGACTCCGCCTACGACGTCATTGTCGACAATTTCTGCATGTTCTTACCCGCATCCGAAGTGCGAATGGGCGGATTGTGACGTCGGCCTGGACGATATCTCTACTGGAGGAATGAGACGACACTTCTCCGCCTCCCATCCAGATGAAGCTGTCTCACAATTCCGAGGGCAGGAGGGGAAATGCAGATGGACTCAAAGCAATGGGTCCGAATGTGGAAAGGTGCTCTTGCGTGCTAGCCTTGCGAAGCACTGCGCTACGGTGCATCTGAGGAGTATGGTCAAGAATTGCCTCGTGTGCCACGAGCCGTTCTCGCGGCCTGACGCCGTAGCGCGTCACCTCGACACGGTGCACCGCCGCAATGGCGAAATGCCCTGAGGTTGGTACCTTTAGCTGGGCAGTCGAGACGGTGATATCATGACTGGATCATAATTTTATGTGACTGTTTATTTGACCTCTTCTTGCTATCATTTACATTCGCTCTTATCACTGTCATCATCTTGACTGGTTCATTTCCACACGGGCTGCGAGACAGTCTTTGTGCTACGAGTTGCCAGGGATGATATTATTTATTTTTGTTATTTATGTCAAGTTGTTCTACTGAGGAGACTATTCATGTCAAGCTGTATCGTTGTCGCAATGGCATTAGGTCCAAATGGAGTGAGCTGATAGCTGCCTCCAGGTGGATGTATTGTTGCGAGAAACATGCAAGTTGAGAATTTGTAAAGTATGTATAGCGATAAATGGTCCGTCAACCGTCCTATTTCTTCACAAGAGTGTGCAAACATCTCACCTATAACGCATTGAATACGCCTACCTGCTCGTCTCTTGAAGATCTCGGAGACGAGGGGCTCTTAACTACAGACTTGAGAGTCAAAAATTTGCTGATTGGGACATACGCAAATAATGTTGATCGCAAGCCAAAAATGGAGCGCAGTTCATAAAAGCAACAATCTTAGGGCGTCGTCTCCAAGGTGAAAGTGTAGCCTGATTCCGTGTCGTTTAGCTTCCGACAAGTTCGTCTCGCCCGATCAAGATCGAGTTGCTTCCCAAGGCTACACAAGTCTCGGGAGCAAACTCTTCTCGATTGAAGGTGTGAAACTGGCTCGGCCGGAGTTAGAAATCGAGCGTAGATTATCCAAGCGCTCACAGACTACAAACGCTTCAACTTGAGGACTGTGGCAATTTCTGTATGTTTAATGGCTTTCTGGTAGAGGGCGTTCTAATCGCGGCCTGTATCTATGTAATGCAACTTGACCCGATTACTGAAACGGCGGAACCGTACCGCCTCCGAGGCTGCGCATTCCGAGGCCGCCGTTCCCGCGGCAATGCTCCCGACTCGCACCTCCGAGGCTCCGAGCTTTGCGAGCTTCACACACATTGATCACGAATTACTCCGGATCCCAACGCGCTGGACATGTGGCCATGGTTCATCGGCTGAGTAGGTGTTGAGTTGGAACGTGGACTTCGAACGAAGAGATGATCAGCTCGGGGGCGGGTTCTACGCATCGAGACAGCCATTACATCGCACGCTATTGGAGTGAGTGATGTGATGATGTAGTCGGTGCAGCACGAAATCCACCTTACTGGATTGGCCGCCAAGTAAGTGCTCATTCACTCTCACAAGATATATTGGTCATCTCACGTCAAAACTGTAGGCGCACCATGCGCGCGCAGGGCATGATAGAGGGAATCAAGCTCAGGCTGACGACCATGTCAGACAGTTCGATGCTGTGGTCTGCTTAGGCCTTGGCAGCTGACCGCAGTGCGCTCGGCTGGATCTCAAGGATCTCTTGGGCTGCGTCCAAGTACTGCATTCCCTCCTGTGAGTCGGGACGTTGCCACATGTAGCGCATGTTCCCGGCCGTCATGATATGCATCTCATGTACGCCGATGGAAGCGGGGAGATCTTTTCCGACTGCGGTGGGTGGCCAAGGGAGGGGAAGATATGCACGACGACAATGAGGATATGCTAGTGCAGCTCATGCAGCTAACCGCCCAGGCTATGCCACCGCCGCAGCAGCCCACGAACACGACCTCCGCTGGTACACTCAGATGACCGACGAGGACGCTCACTGTCTGACATGTAAGCTTGTGGATTGTTCCACGCGTACGTACCGCGACCATTGACTCAGCATGAGTCCCTGTCCTGTGCTACGCGCAGGTTGTCGTGCTGACTATGCCCACCGGCAACCATTCTAACATTCCGATTGCTGAGGGTTTTAAGAGCTCTGATAAAATCTCACCCACTAGCTGTTCTTTGTGCATTTGTGTGATGAACTCTTATCCGAGCCCGTTCTTTCAATATTCCGCTGATCCTGCGACTGTTCCCATCCCGCCTTCTACGCCCAGAGTCTCCTCTGACGTCCGCTATGGCTCTCAGTTTTCCTACTATCCCAATGGCATGTCCATCATTCCCCCTGGGTGAGTATTCATCCCTTCTCTCGTACACTCCCCGAATTCTTGCTCATGCAAAATCCCACGCGTGTAGTGTAGGATTTGGTGTGCCTGCCGATCAGTGGCGTGTAGCACATCCTACCGCTTGTCCATCCCTCGCCCCACCCACCATGTGCATTGATGCCACACAGCAATTCTTGTCTGTTCCTCGGTCCCACGATCCCCAGTTTCCGGGGAACAGGATGTAAGTGCACCATTTGTGGTGCAGCCGTCTGATTTTACTGATCTCATTATCTCACGACAGGGTGGCGCATCCTCCTGGCAGTGCTACATTTAGCCGCACACTGCACACCGGAGAAATGTACGGTGAGACAAGGCATCAGGGACGTACAGGCCAGACCCCGGCAATCAATACGCATCCTCAAAGTCAGATTGCCCTTGTACGACGTTCGGCAGTGGTTCGCCCCGGAAGTTTCATCGTACCCTCCACTTTGTCACGTCCAGAGCCCAGCCGCGAACTCCACCAGGATTGGCTCCCGCCCCCATCAACACCGCAGATGTTGACAACCTCCCCGAGCGCGGTCTCGCGTACGCGTTGTCTGTGGACAGGATGCACGATTCTACTTGATGATACGTCCATCGCGGGGATAAAGCGGCATCTCGCAGCCGTCCACGCCGACGAGGCAGTCCCGACGTTCGACGCGCAACCGGGGATGTGTAAATGGACACTCGGGGAGCACGGTCACGAGTGCGGCAGGGGGCTTCACCGCGCGAGCCTGGGGAAGCACATCGCGTCCGTCCATTTGAAGAGTACGGTGAAGCAATGCCCGCTCTGCCACGCGTCGTTCTCTCGAAACGATTGCGTCGTTCGCCATATGAAGCACTGCGGTGGGAGCTAGGTTATCGCGGACGAGGATCGAGAGCCAAACTGCAACTGCATCCCTGTGTGGGCTTATCGATGAGCAGAAAGTGGACGTATTGGACGCATTCGGGAATGCAGACTGACGTGTCGAGGCTCCCACACTAAAAAAGCCCGTTAAGGGCGCTGTTTGAACCGCATTTTTGGCCTCATCTTTACGAATTTGCGACACATACGTTTTGTCGGCGCAGTGAAGCACTGTAGGGCATGGAACAAGTGTCTGGATATCATCGAACACCTTCATTTACCAATTAGCGTACAATTAGCTTGACCGAGAATGCGCATTTTACGATTGATGATGCCATAGTGATGGAAGGAACGATCCGGGGAAGAAACGCCGTTGGGACTTTCGATCAGACGAGGGACGTTCTGTTGGAACACTCAGAACAGTAGTAGGACGCCGGGATTGTGGAGATATCTTTAGACTACTACATAGTTGACTCAAAGGCCCGATCATCCCGACCCGGGCATCGCGCATCTCCAAAGGTTTGCGGTTTTCCCGACACCCATCGTGACCATGACTCGTCATACCTCCATCGCATATATGTCTGACTGACCACATAAGACTGTCAGGCTAATTTTTGCTCGATCTTCGCGGGACGCTTGTAAATTCGAATTTACGCGAGACGAACCGCGAGTACCGCTGCGTCCGCTCAAGTATGCAGCCAAGCCTACTCTGTCGCCATGCCGCACTTGGATATTCCCATGCGAGCTCGCATTGCCTTGCCTCGAGGTTACCATCCATCTTGCACAGTGACCAGCCGTGAATATTGCTGGTAACGCTCGGGAAATTTGTGCGCGCCCAATCCCGTTGGCAACTCGGTCAGAATGAATAACACAAGCTCTAGTGACCAGAAGGTTGGGCCGACGACTGAACAGGGGCAAGGTGGTCAGCGGTACCGTATGCGCCGATGATGAAGACTGAGTTGCCAAAGAGAGATGGTTTACGCAAGCCCGATCGCAATGGAACAAACAAGAGCCAGGGCCTAGGGCCGTGCTCATGCACATGCACACATCACGTCGCACCCGAGGTGGTTGGCGATCGATGGATACAACATGACCCATGAAAATGCCACCATCCGAACAACAACACAATACTACGGCCGAGCTGTTGCGAAGTTGTCCTATGTCCTGGATGGATCCGCGTCAGTTTGAAGAGAAACACAAGGCGTTGTGAAAGACACCCATCACAAGTCCGCATCGTTCAAGTGTCAATGTTGCATATTTCTCTTTGTTCATCTCGAGTTGTCTTAGCGTCGCTCCTATAATGATGGCGGTCTGCGACCCTAAGAACGATTCCCGGCGGTGCCACAAGACGTTTCGAACAGCCTATCGACAGGGGAAATTAGCCGAACATCCTTGAATTGCGCACTGCCCGTTCCTGGATCCTCACGACCGTCATATGCAACCCCGGGACCGTCGGTTTGAGCGTCATCGTAAGCGCGCAAACCCGTTCGCGGCAAGCCCGCGCTTAAATAGACGCCTGCAGTCAATCGGCGCGCCTCCACATGCCGGTTGGAGCCAAAGCAAAATATGGTTGTCAAGACACGCAGATCATCGAGCTTTATTGAGCTTTTCAAGTTTAAAACACCACGCAAGAACACTGAGACGATCTTCAAGCTGGTCTCGAATTGGCGAAACTCGCATTATAGAATTTCATACGACGCACCCATACACTGACACCATGCAGCACCCACATGCGCGCAGATGAGATCCGATTAGCATTGACCGTGTCTTGCAGCATAGACGGTAGCATTTGCAACGTATCTGATGACAACGTCTACTAGTAACAAAGGGCCGGAAGCACTTACTCGCAAGTACGATTGATTAAACCCGCTCCAGCCAATGAAGGTGGCATATCAACCAACCAAAGTCTCCACCGTGTCGCGGAGCGCGTTCAGACACGTGTAGTTTATACATGCGTTGATCTCATGTCGACCGGCGAACGAAAGGGATAGCTCATTTCCCGATTGTCGCTTCTGGAGATTCGCGGATACAAGAGGATCTGGCGAAGGCTGAAGTCGTGTGAAGGTAGTCGATCTTAATGAACGGGATCCACGACTCCGGGTGAGGCACTGGGCCACTTTCGGCCAATCGGGGCGATGAGAGTGGGAAGAGGAGTGAACTGACATTGGGGCCTATTCTTCGCTTGCTCCTTCGATACCTCTGGTCCATGTCTCCCGGACGACCGACGTTGCGTCGAGACGCAAAATGCATTGCTCCCTCGATCTCAACGGGACGGGCGAACAAGCTAGACGTAAATGATTCGGCTTCGCGAATAGATAGTGTCCATTCAGATCACAGTCGAAGTAGGATTCGCCTTCAGCTTTGAGAGAATATCAAGTGCTGGATGCAAACGGGGATGAGATCAAGTGAAGGTGGGAGAATGGGCCTTGTGCCTGCATTCTGAGCGTGGCACTGCGTCAGCGTCAAGAGGTCGCCTACCCTCAATGCACGCCTTCTCCGCGTGTCCACAGGTGGCGCGGAGCGTCCTGATCCTCCAGATGAACACGAGCCACGAGTACGGCAAAAGCCCATAAGCAGGCTAGTGAATTGTTGAGAGGCAGGTCAGCGTTGGAAAGCCACTTGCGCACGCAAACCGGCGTGCAACTGCCCGTCCTCGCTTGAGTTCGTGGATGAGACGGGAATAGACCGGCCAGGACGTTGAAACATGATCTAGTGCGCACAGAAGTCTGATTTCGCGAGCCTGCTTCGTGAAAAAATGCAGGAGAGTATTCGAGGAAAGGAAATGGGGAGCCGGACAGGAGGGGGGAGTCGGACTTGGGCGGGCAGTGATTATTTGGATCTCCGCAATAATCGCGGGTGAGATTCCCGCTGTGGTTTCGCCCGAGTCGCTCTCCTTCCATCGCATTCACACATGAGAGCTTCGTGCTGCTAAGGTCCGCCGACCCGGTCGTATATAAGCGGCTCGATGCGCTGAATGGATCCCCCATCCTCGCCGGGCTCTCCTCCCTTCTCGTCGCGTCTGTCTTACCTCCTTCACCATGTCCTTCGGCCACCGCCAGAACACTGCTTCCCTCTTCAACGACGCCTCGCACGGCGCCACGGCTGGGTATGACCTCAGCACGTATGAGGCGTCCCCCGGCGAGACATACGAAGCCACGGATGTATCCCCTACCCAGAGCTAGTGAGCATCTCGTATGCTCGGATAGGCCGCCAATGCTCATCGATGCTGCTAGCCGCCCTTCGTTTGCACAGAGTACCGGTCGCGCCTACCCTTTATACACTAGCCAGACGCGCTTGTAAGCATCCTTGGTTGCATATATGTGGGCCACTCTGATATTGTCGTCATCCAGAAATGAGGAACCTCGAAATTATACAGGTCCCACTAATACTACTCAGTATATTCAGTGGGTGTTCACTCTATTACTCACCATTAGCCCTCCTGACAGTAAAATTGACTTGAAGGAGCTCCAACTCGTTTTATTCTACCCATAACGATTCATCGTACTTGCTGAATACTTACCCTAGTCACCCTAATTATATGTAAGCTATCCAGTATCTCCCATCGATCATCCCTGTTTCTGACAAAGCCTCAAGAATCTCGCCGACAGGACTCACTCCTGAGCTATCAAGCCTTGCTCTTCCCGATGGGAGCTTGTAAGTTTGTTATCCGATCGAGTATATCGCCTTTACTAATTATTGTTGTAGGACGGCACCCTCGCCGACCAGCACGATCTCCAGCTTGTCGCAGCAGAGTCCTTACATTGGCACTACGTATAATACAATTCACGGCGACTATGACTATCAGGATTCGACCAACAGCCACGTTATCCCTCACGGTCGCACTGGCAGGCAGCGGAGCCCGACATCTCCCTACAGCCCCATCCCTCCGACCCTTTCTCATCACCGTGAGCGCGACATGTACCCTCGCTTTTTCAGACAAGCGCCCCCGCTGTCCTCGCCGCTGCTCAGTGCCTGCGAGCACCCCAACTCCGTACCCTGTCGCTGGGGAAATTGCTACGTCTTACTAGACGACCTCTCCGTCGGGGGGATAAAGCGTCACTTTGCGCAATACCACAAAGACGAAGCCGTTCCCGAACACAAAGGCCATCGCGGACGGTGTCAATGGGTCGACGGCACCGTCTGCAACAGCGAGCTCGACCGCGCTGGACTCGCGAAGCATGTCGCCGCGAAACATCTCAGAAGCCTGGCGCGCGTCTGTCCCTACTGCAATACTGTCATCGGCCGTCTCGACTCTCTCCGTCGTCACATGCAAGATCACTGTACGTCGCGTCCGTTGCAGAGCAATTCGGGCAGGTAGGGTCTCGTGAGGTGGCTTCTGCCAGCGCTACCATCGTTGGCTATGGCAGCACCGGCGAGTACTGCAAGGGCTCTTATTGACAAGCTCTCTCATCCCCTTCTTCCTCCCCTTTACCTCCGTTTCCGTGCATCTTGTCTTTATGTTCTGCTGCTCTTCGTCTGCTATTTCCATGCACAGTATGATCGCTCTAAGCTCGACGTTTCCGAGGACTTCCTGGCGGAGTCAAAGCCCGGCCACTTATATCCGTACACTTAGACTTGTATCGCGTAGGGTAATAAATGTGTATTTTAGGCACCATCTGTGTGCTTCATGGACATGTCCCACTTTTTCATAGCAGTTTGTGTTTATTCAATTATGTTTGCCGAATGGCCGGGATCAGGCACGATTGCCGATTTCCGATTAAGGCGGCGCAGTGCGCTGAATTTGCGATCTGGAAGATTCAATGTTCGGATATCCTATCTGGGTAACCCATGATAAGTTATCCAACATGAAATCCTTGCTGTGCTCCACAGCCTTCAGTGCCGCAGAGCACATGTGCGTACTGCAAGCTGTACATAATGTCTCCGAGGAGTCAAAGCGGCTCGAGCCTCGAGGTCTGCGCAGACATAGGCTTGGCCAAAAAATATTGGGCTGCTAGATTGTCTCATTGCCGGCTGAAGGCTCCACTTCCCCGCCCGGGCGCACAGATGAAACCGCGTATCGAAAGTCATCTTCATCAGAGGACTGTCATACCCCTCCATTTCCGAGCTTCTGAGTCCTTGTTCTTGTGTGGACTGATGCCAGCATGCTTCCAGGCAACCCCGCAGACTTGCCCCTGCACAGCAGGACGAAGACGGGCAGTCGGACTGAACTGCGTCCCCGACGCCTGCCAGGGTCGCTGTTCTGACGGGCATAGCAGAGCACCGCGACCATGGCCTGGGATGGGTGTGCAAATGCCCCCGAGCTGTTCCCATTACATATTGGCCCTGCGAAAACAGATCGGCGAAACGCCGACCGACGACCAGGACGTGCTTGCGAAGTAGCGGAATGTGCAACGCCGACAAGAACTCGGATATGACCCTCGTTCTCGAGCCCCGTCAGAACCCAACGAGCTTCTGTTCACTGTTACAAATGGGTCCGTTCTAGGCCGGATCGATGCTTTCATGGCCCAAGAAGTACTGGCGTCGTCCCATGGCCCAGTGGACGACCGCGTTCCGCCGATATTTGCGCGTTCGCTCGTAAAGGCATTGGAGCGTATATGAAATGCATACCAGATCGTTCAAACGCGCACGTCGGACGTGCGCGCGCAAGCGCCAGAATCTGTACCCTGGCGCAGGCGGTGAAGGTCCGCAAAGCTCTGCAATGCGGCTGTGGTCTGATATTCATCACAAGTGCGCACAAGGAGTAACGCTGACCAGGCACGCAGAAATCCCTGCTAGGATTTCACCAGAACCCGAGATATGGCTCTTCGATGTCGCATACCCATTCCAATTGCACTGCCGGGCGATGTCAGCAGGTGCGGACACCATTGACATTACCCGCCCTACCCGAACTCTGTGATCACATGGCAAGCCAGACTGCAATAAAAATCTTCCTAAATTACTTATGCGGGGGATTTACGCCGGCGATTCCAAGTATGTTGCGACCGGCGTTGCGATAAGCAGACTGTCGCGCATCTTGGGCATCGAAACACTATCATATGCATTCTATTCCTGTGAAGGTCTACTATGTGTCGTCTTCCCAGCTGTCTGGAACATCTTCAACAACAGCGACAGTAACGGGAGACGGGATTTGACGGGAAGGTGTCGCAGATGGAGGGAGCCGAGCAGTCGGCCTGGCATCGAGTGCCGCGCCCCATGCATTCGGAGGAGTGTGTGTAGGGACCAACGGAGGCTGCCGTGCAACAACCGACCTCCACGCTCCACCAGAGCCGCTCGCGACCGGCGGAGGGGCGGGGGACGGGACTGGTGATGGCCGTGGGCGAAGTGCCGGGGCACGCAAGTCAGTCAGCTTACCCAGGCTGAATGACGAGGCGCCAATTGACGGCGACACTGTCGCAGAGGTAGACAGAAGTGGGGCAGGGATGCGAGAATCAATCCTTCGCAACAACTGCACGCTGCGATTGGGTTCCTGGTCCACCATCTGGGTGTCCAGCCGATACACGGCAGCAAGCTGCCATTACGAAGGCGTTTCAGACATAACATCCATATCCACGTTAACAATTACTCACATCATGCACGAACTTCCTCTTATTCTCGGACATTTGCGCCAAGATCTGGCTTTTCTTGTCCGAGGATAGAAAGCTGTACAACAACCTGTCAGTGACCGCTCTGAGTGAGCTCATATCGCCCTAACGTACTCAGATAAGCTCTTCTCTACCATGGAGCAGAATCTAGGGTTTGCGCGAGCGAAGACAAGAAGTTCATCGTTGTAGATGACCTGCCTATCTCCGGGAGTTTCATGATTCGGATTGATACCGAGAGCTTCAGCCAAACGCGCATTGCGTTTTGCCACCAGACATTCATTCGAGCACTTCAATTGCTGAGATCCTTCGCGTCCAGCAGGGTTCACAGTGCTCCGTCCGCACGGGGCAGACTGGCGAATCCGACCACACGGACAACTCAATGTGATAGTCGCGCGACAGGGCTCCGATTCCGAGCACGCTGCGGGGACATGGCACGATAGGGCACAAGGATGGTGTGCTGGAAGGCTAACAAAACGAATCAAGTGGCTCAACCTTCTCACCCCATTGATCATTAGAAAGTGGATCACGAACCAGAGTTTGCGCGACTTGCCGCACACGCTTGTACATGAACCACACCCATCGTCATGGCAAAGCCGTTCGCAATGATGGAATCCGCACGAGAGAAGCCTGACGCAGTAAACCCGATCGTCAATTACACTCAACAGTCAGCTTTAGTTACCGGAACTCACTTTCCACAAGGTGTGCCGCAAGATATTTTCTCCTGTGAACATCTGACATTGCTCACCGTCTTCTTCCCACAAGCACAGATCTTACTCGCTAAGAACGGACAGGAGGGACAGGATATCGGGTCTTCATGGCATGCATGCTGTGTCTTCGGATGACCACAGGGAAGCGGGGGACGTTCACACGGATAATGACAACTTATGCGGGTCCCGCATGGAATGGGCGGCTCGAGGATTGTGCGGCCACAATGGCAGATCATCTAGATGACGATCAATGCTGAAGATTTACTGCATGTAAAGATCCGTACGTACCTCTTCGAAGGAGCTCCTCAGGCAGGACGGGCACGCCCCCTTGTGATCCCGCCTCTCGCACTTGTGATTGCCACATGGAAGCGTCTTGCCACAGACGAGATCGCATTCATGCCACCCAGTATCGTCTATCGCCATATCCATCGGCCCAGCACGTTTCTTGCCCTTGCCCTTCGAGGTACTAG
Source organism: Fibroporia radiculosa (assembly GCF_000313525.1). Lineage (NCBI taxonomy): Eukaryota > Fungi > Basidiomycota > Agaricomycetes > Polyporales > Fibroporiaceae > Fibroporia > Fibroporia radiculosa. Next base: position 25,767 of record NW_012133514.1, on the reverse strand, counting down.
CCAGGGACGCAAGCGGACAACAGATGCGGTTGCACTGATGACGACCACATGCGCGAAGCGCGCTACACGCTCGATCACACAAAATCTCGCCCACCCCCACCGCAGCTTCCCCACGCGCCTGGTCCTCCGAGCAGGAGATACGACGAGTTGTTGCACCACACCGACACGGGCGCACGAGCATGACCCCACAAGGCGGACATGGTCCTATGTGGCAGCGGACAGCACAAGCGTGCGTGCATCCCTCGAGCGGCTTCATGCAAATTGACTCACACGTTGGTATGGGATCGGCGCACGATGCCCGTGTGAGGAGCGCACCCGGCGAAAAAGCGGAAGCCGACGAGGGCGATAGAGCGTACTTCCCGCAGGGACAGTGCGAGATGCGGGATGGCGATCTCGGGCACGGTTCCGGCGTCTTGGAGGGCGGATGGCATCGCTGGTTGCAGCGGTGCAATCCGCAATCGAAATACCTGCTACATAGATTGCCACAGTCGAATCTTCCAGTCCACCGTTGTTCTTTGCCCGATTCAACCACTGCGCACTCCTTCTCCGCGCCATCGCCGCACGGAACCTCTTTCTCCTCCCTCCCACAGTAACATCTCACCAAATCCCGCACCCCGCAAGGTAAACAGGATCCGGAATGGCAAATCTGCTTGCACTTGTGATTTCCACAGCCAAGCGTGCGCCCGCACACTTTACCACAGGACAGCTCTGCGGCCGCCTTATTGTTCGCCTTGTCCGGTGCCAAATTTGCACACTGGAACGAGAGAATCTGCTGACCACAATGGCACGGCAGCTGGGTCATAACTTTGCACGGCGGGCAAGGTCCAGGATGACATGCAAATGGGCATGTGTGGCCACATACGCGAGGGCGCGAACACAGATTTGCGCAAGAGTGTGGTGTCGAGAGCCGAGGGGGCTTCGGATCGGGTGTAGAGCCGCAAAAGCACCTAGGAGGGATTTCAGAATCACATAGAAACCCAAGCCCTGAAGATATACTCACCAGTACACTATAGGAAGCGTCGTACGTCTTGACTGACATCCAGGGCACCTCCACTCTCCATCCTTTTCCTCTCCCCGCGCTCTCCACGCGTTCACAACGTCCTTCATATTCTTCTCCGCCCATGGGCGTATGCATTTCAAATGGAAACTTGTCCAACAGCACTGTGCAGTCTCTCCTTCCCTCCTGGCAGTCTTGGAACTGTCCGGATTGTCATCTATAGCAGCGGCAGCGGGTAATACCGGCGAACACGACCATATAGGCTGGTTTGGGTGGATGGAAGAGAAACAGATGAGGCAATCGGGATAGGGCTGCCCACTCAACTCGCGAATCAGCCTTGACATCAGGTCGTCACCTTTGGGCAAGTTACGGCGGGGCTTCTTAGCCCCCCGGTGATTTTGGTCATTGTTCGATGCATTGCCAGCAGCGGGAGCAGCTTCTGTAAGGGTTGGATTAAATTTTACGCCCCGTCGATAAGGTTTCCCGGCTGCCGTCTCTCCGGTATGCACCGTCTGAGATGCTACAGAATCACTGTTCTGAGAGGTCCGATAATGGGACCTGGGTGAGGGATGGCGCGGTCGACCCCTTGGGGCTGCTGGCCCAGGCGCAGGATTTGTTCTTGCATCCACACCATGCGTATCTTGTGAGACAGATACAGGTTGTGCAGAATCGCCTTGAGACGGATCTCCACCTCGTCGCTCCGCATGTACCCTTCTTTGTCCCCGTCGTTTTCCCTTCCCTCGTGGTGGACCTGGGCCTGGTGTATCGGTGGTCACTTGGTCACTAGTTTGTCCGCTGCGATGTCCACGTCCATGATTTCGATGAGTGTCTCCGTCAATATTGTTCACAGATTGGGTCTGGTGGGTTACAGAAGAGGATGTAGACATGCACCAGTCGTAGTGATGGTCTTGTAAGGCTCTCCTTGAGTAGGCGTATTTATCCACTTACTCTCCGAATGACCAAGCCTCTCTAGGGTATATGTGACTGTTGTCGAGTCAAGAGCAAGCTGTAAGAACCAGTCAGGTCGAGGAGCTAAGTAGTAGACGAGAAGATGATGGGCTGCAGTGAGTCCTGACTCACAAGCCGGCACCGATCAATCAGGGCGAAATCAGTAATCGCGCATGACATGAGTCACAGTGACATCGACGTCGTCACAGCCGACGCCCTAGCTACGCCGGCTTGTGGCAATATGACAGCACTCTCCGAGACCGAGGAGTTACTACGTAGTCAAGTCTCATAAGCCTCTCAAGCTCTCAAGCTCTTGTGCATGTGCTTAGGCTATGGCTTTGGCGGGAATAATTATTACTACCGACTCGTGCCATGGTCTGACTAAGACTCGGACAAACTTTGGACGTCGTCATTACTTGTAATCAATTGCTTGTGGAAGCTTACTTTGCCCCACCATCTCTCTCAGCACTACTTCATTTTATGCAGAGGGCTGTTTCCTACTTGTCCCAAATTACTCGACATTTGTCCGGTTCCGCTATGTCACTGCCGCAAACCGTTCAAGCGATCGCGATATCCAAGACAGGAGATTTCGATGTTATCGAGAAGACGGGGGTACCGTTCCCGAAGAGGGACTCGGGAGACATTGTGGTGAAGGTACGCATAATGTTCACAATTCTCACTCCGCCTAATGTGTGATGCAATTGTAGATGCACTACGGGGGTGTCAACTTCATAGATACCTACTACAGGTGTGCACGGAATTGCGCAGAAGTTCAAGAAACGCGGCTTACGCATTATTGAGTCAGGAAAGGACTTTACAAAATCACTAACTTCCCGTTTGTGCTCGGAACCGAAGGCTCTGGTACAATCGTCAGCCTGCCTACCGATCCTGACGTTGTCAACAACGAAGAATACAAGAAGCGTGGCTTCGCGGTCGGCAAGAATGTTGCGATTGTAAGTGTAAAACTCGTTCGTGTCGTAGTGAGCCTTTTCATTGAAGGAGGACAGTACACTCTGGGTGCTTTCTCAGAATATACTAGTGTGCCATGGCGACCTGTCATCGTGCTTCCTGATAATGTCCCCCTCATCACGGGAGCCGCAGCGATGACGCAAGGTGGGTCTGGTTCGCCCTCCCTTACTGTTCACTTCAAGTGACTTTCATTGACATCCAGGGCTCACCGCTTTGACGTTCGTCACTGAAGCATATGAAGTGAAGAAGGGCGACATCGTCCTTGTTCATACAGTTGCTGGTGGGCTGGGCCTTCTCTTTGCGCAGCTCATCAAGGCTCGCGGGGCTACAGTTATTGGTACCACCAGCACTCCAGAGAAGGCGGAGCTCGCTCGCGCTCACGGTGCAGACCATGTGATCCTATATCCTGTCGAGGATACAGTACAACGCGTACTGGAGATCACCAATGGCGAGGGTGTCCACGCCATCTTTGACGGTGTCGGGAAAGATACGTACGTGTTTCTTCCAGATTCCACACTCACGGTCATACCGTGATGACGTGTATCAATATGACCGCAGGTTTGAAGCTGACTTCAAGATGCTCCGCCGGAAAGGCACCCTCGTATCGGTGGGCAACGCATCGGGCGCTGTGCCACCGTTCCCTCCTGCAAAACTCGGAGAGAAAAATATCAGACTTCTGCGTCCTACGTCAGTGCCAATGGTCCTTGATGTAAACTCATCACTTATGTGGATACAGGATGGGTAATTATGTTGCTACTCCAGAAGAAGCGGGACGATACGGCGCTGAGCTTTTCAGACTCGTCGCTGAGGGCACGTTGAAGATCAATATCTTTAAGGAGTATGCGTTTACGGGGGAAAATGTACAGCAAGCTCAGAAGGATTTGACCGGTGGGAAGACGACAGGAAAGCTGGTCATCAGGATATTCGAGTAGGGTTCACCCTATGATATTCTGCGAATAGTGCACTTGTGAGGGGAAATCAAATGGAAGCGGCTGTAAATGTATTGTATAGCACTTGTTCACCGAAAATGAGACAGTCTTCGCGATAGTCACAATAATAATGCCATATACGCCTGGTTTTTTGTTCCGGTAAAGAACTTCTCAAAATGCATCTCCTGTTGAGAGATGTTTCCGTAAAGAGCTCAGATTTCAATATTATCTTCCCAAGAACCAAAAGGATTCGGCGACCAACACAGGATAAGAATCGTGGCTCGGGCATCTCCGAGCCCGAATGGGTGTGGCAATAGATGCTTTCATCCGAACACGCGTGTTCGGATGAAAGCATCTTGTGAGTACGTTCACAGTCGGTTCACAGTCACATCTTAGGCTTCGAGCGGACTCGCATGATGCTCGCTCCAAAGCCCTCATCATACCCTAGCTTTTTTTGGCTAAGCACTGTCTGCATGATGTCCAGACTTGGACCCTTCACATCGGAGAGATCAAATTCCGTGCGTCACTTGCAGATACATACAAAGGCATGGGCACTGCGCGCACAGGATAAATTGACTTCTAGGTGGTGGGGCGATGCTACGTCCAACGACGAAGATACAGGCCATTTCGCAGATGATTTGCCTCATTCGTGCCGATCAGTCAGTCGGAATCGAAGGAGGGCAGGATCAATAATACGAGTTGTATGGCGATGTCAGGTCCTCCTGTGCTTACATGTTTCAAGTCTCAATTGGGAAGGGAAATGCCTGTTCTTCATTGTCGTCGGACGAGGAGGGGAGGAGGATAAGCTCGTGATCACAACGATATGGGCCGTACCGATTGCAAGCAGGACTTCGTTAAGGTTAACTTATGCAGGAACTGTTCGTCATATTTTCGTTCGTCGTCGAATCAGCAAACATGACCTCCTATTCACACCCTCTTATCTAGTGGCATTTTGTTCTTCGCATATGAGGCTTTTCTCTAGAACATTGTAGTATCATCGTGGCGGACTTCTTTGGAAAGGGCAGTGGTTGGACATGTAGGGTGTTGAAATGCACGGCGTGCGTGATAAGGCTTGGCTTTTGGTAGGACAGATGCAGCACATGCTGACGGCTCGTATCTCATGAATCGCAACTAATGTGCGCTCCGATGAGACGGACAAACCCTGTGCGGTGGAATCGTGTGGCTCAAATTTTAACCCACAGGTTCGAATCGGATGCTGGTGTTATGGAAAGTGTCTTCAGTTTTGCACGAACGGCACAGCTGGTATCATTTCATAAGAGGGCTCGTCTCCTTGTTCTGTGATTCCATTTGATCAAAATGCTCCTTTGTTTGCGCGTACTTATCGCAATGCATATAAGCGTTCCGTTTTGTCATGTTTTGGCTGGATAGCTCTCAAAGAGAGTTCCAGCTTGGATCATACAGAAATAGGAATACAATATTTGGGGCTTATTATATCAGCAAAAAACGGTTATGGTACACTACGGAAAAACAAAGTTTGACGAGCGCAATTAAACTGAACTCAATCTATGGTACGCAGCGCCCGTGCCGATCCTTTTTGGTCCTCAGAATTCTCACTTGACCTCCCAAAATACGCGGGTCTCTTCGGAACTGTCATATCGATAATCTCATGGGCAACGACGCGACTAGGCACGCCTTGATGCTCATATTCTCCCCGCGACTCTTATGCATGACCACACGAGTTCTTGAGATGGCGAATGACACAATCACGCCGGGAGAACTGCGTATGGCACCGAGGGCACCACTCGACAGTGCTCTTTAGGTGGACTGACGCGATGTGTTTCCCAAGGCCCGTACGATGAAGCGTCTTGCCGCATACTTGGCCGTCTTTGTCGACAGTCCATTTGCATACTCCGATGGGTGTAATAGGTTCTGGGACAGCCTCGTCCGCGTGGAAGGCTGCAAGGTGCCGTTTCATTCCCGGAACTGATACGTCGTCAAGCAAGATCATGCATCCTACCCAAAAACAAGGAATGCGCGGGGTCGGGTACGAGACGGCCGACTGCGCTGTTGCCGCAGGTGGAATTGGGAGGTCTTGCTGGAGGGAAAATATTCTGGGAAAGACACACGGTCGCGGAGAGGCTGTAGTGGCAGCGATGGTGGTGTCATCGACTGGTTCGCGCTCCTTCATGTTGATACGGCTGTATGGGACAGAATGCGCAGAGGGGGGACCCTTGATCTCCTCATGGCCTCCATAGCGGTATGTTTCCTCGTACGGGCCTATCTGCAACTTGTTGGGTGGAAGAGATCTCGGGCCCGAATACTCCATCGTGACAGTATTGCTGAAACTATTCTGTGAGTGATATGCAGCAGGGCCTTGAACCGAATATTACGCACAAGCTGTCCTCAGCGAGCTGAGCAGTTAGAAATTGAAAATCAGATAATACATTCCTGTATTCTGGAACATGTGCAGGGGAGATTTGCGATAGAGCAGGTCGACAATTAATATCGCAGGATCCTATATTGTTGCTGCGAAGGTCAAGAAGAGGAATCAGCGGTCTCACCTTGCAGAGGATGAGAGCAGTAACATAAAGACTTACGAGTAACGAGGCTGTGAGCTATAATCGCCACAGGATGACTGCGGGTTAGGAGGTGAGACCAAACCAGTCGCTGTGACGGCCAAAGGAGTCAATGATATCTTTCGAATGGAGGTCATAGTGAAAGAGAGGGAATGGTATAGGCGAGAGTCATCCAATAGTCCAAGCTGAGGAAGCATTCCTTAAAAGCCCAAAGTTGTGATACTGCGACGGTCACAGAGGACAACACTTGTGTCACTTTCAAGTTGCACGCCGCAGCCCTGCAAGCATTATTTGTTTGTCCAAGTGAGTCCGCGTAGTGCAGACTACAAAATTGAGCTTCCCAATTTGACCTGAGCAGAGGTCACTTGTTCGTGCTAGTCAAGGAGGCATGGTGTCTGTCAAAGAACGGCAGTGGCATAGCCTGGGCGTCTGTCAGCACGAGCCAGTTGGCCCTGGGCCTGAACGCCTCCGCCTTCCAATGACTCACCCACATCTTCTCGCGCCACCGCGGCCTTAAACACGAGTCTTCAATGCATTGATGGTAGCCAAACTTGTAGCCATGGCCCAGTGCCAAGCTTCAGCTTCATTCTCGTGTCACTCGTGAACATCTCACCACTGTGAAAATCAACTGGCCAAAAACTGAGCCTCGAAATGCACTTGAACTTGATCTGCACGTTTGGTATTGTCCTTGACTTGATAGAGATGCGCCATCGCAAGGCCAGCATACCCTAATTAGAGAACAAAGTTTTGACTCCAAGAGATTGTTGGCCCATACTCTGATGGCGGCCTGAGGTATTCGCAACTAGTCCGCTCCAATCAGATGAATGATAAATGGGTGACAAAACCGACTGCGGCCCATCGCCAGGCGAAGTTATACCGCAATTTATTTGAAGCGGGGGTGGTCCGCGATAATTTCCGCCGCGCCGCCCGACGACTGAGGTGAACGTCCAAGGTAAGGGTAAACTGTATGTCAACAGGGTCCGGTCCAGCTAGCATTGATCACATGCGGAAAACGCGTTGCACATTGATCAATCTTCCTCCCCAATAGTTGACAGATGAGATGATTGCTGCAAAATTGGTGAAGTTTGCTCTTCATAGCTGGCAGCAAAGGATGATGCGAGAAAGCTTGATGCTCAATAAAGGGAAAAGCTCGGACCAGGATGCTTCGAAAATTCCGATCAAGGCCGCAGCGACAGCAGACTCAGAACCACGTCATGATGTCATCTACTACAGTCATGAACGATACATGTTCCAAGCCGCACAATTGCCCAGCATCATGATTGCGACTAAGATGATTCAAATTAATCAGTTGCTACTGCCTTTCCGACGGATCATAGTGTCGCTCACCATCGCCTTTCCCGAACTCGCGGGAACGAACATACTAAAAATCACAATTCTGAAACATTCCCAATTTGTCCTCATTCAGATATGGGAACACACACCTATTGCAAGCTTAGCCTACATCAAGACAAATATGCATAGTGCAAGCACTATGTTGAGAAATCTGTAGACAGAATGATAGATAATGTAATCAGAGCCAGAAAAGACAGCGTGTAGTAACGACAGACGTTAGAAGAGATGAAATGAACGGCGCTCGGCACCGCCCACGGTGACAAAACCATCCACGAAACCCTAACACAACATGTAAATCGTAAAGCCATGAGATCATCGAGGTGCGCGTGGCAGAGCCAAAGCCTGGGTACGCGTTTTTGATGGTGCACAGCATTTGCTTTTGGAGTGGCGAATCCTGGCGTCGCGCCTAGAAAACAACTCGCCGCAGCTTGGACATTCATCAACTGTGCTCTTGAGATGGACTTCAGCAATGTGCTTCGCAAGGCTCGTCCGATAGACCCTCTTGCCACACTCTCGCCCGTTGTCCTTGACCCATCTACATTTCCCTGATTATTTCTTGAATTCCGATACGGCTTCGGCCTTATGAAAGGCTAAGAGATGTCGTCGAAATCCACCAATGGAAACATCATCAAGTAGAACGCGGCAAGTCGACCAAGAGCATGGTATCCGCTGAGGCGGGTATGTGGCAGCAGACGAAGGATGGATATGAGAACCTCGACAGTCACTTGCACTGAGAGGCTTCACGGAAGCGACATGGGCGGGAAGGCTAGTGTCGCCAATGTTGGCATGAGAATGAGGAGAGAAGTCGCCTTGGGGGATGGGACGGCCTTCGGCAAGCTCAACTTGGTGTCCATCACTTCTGTGAGAAATTCCAACTGTAGCCGGATCAGGTATAATCAAATGCTGGCGATAGTGAGCTGGGGCATAATAATGCGTTGTTTCGCTTCGGGGGCTTTCGATGAATGTTTGACTCTGTCCGGGGGTTTGAATTTGCTCGGTAGTTGAGTGGGTATGAGCAAAGACGTTGGAAGTAGGACGCGCAGCGTGTGTCGACGGATTGAAGAGATTCCTTATCGGAGTATTTTTGGTCTCGTTAAATCCTGAGCTAGACTGAAATGAGGATATGCTATGAAGAATGTCAGCGGAATATAATTGGTACTCAGGTAGTCATTTGTACATACGCATCTCCACTGGTCGTCCTGCGAAGATGTGAGGTATAACCATTGGTTACTTCAAGCCTGTAGCAAAAAGTTACAATCGCGATTGGAAAAAGTAAAGCTGTAATAATTCTCACATGGAGCCATCCTGAATGTGCGCATTGCTATCAAAACAATGCCTAAAATCATAGTAAATCGTGGGACTACTGCTCAAAAGTGAATGCGGTTGAATGGCGGGAAACGCACCCTCTCGAAGAATACAAATGGAGTTGGGAGTTGATACTCGCGGGAGGGTGTTGTCCTGTTTCACTGACGGCTGAAAGAGAGGAACGTGTCTGCAAAGGCTGCATCGGCATTGTGAATGATCGTGACGGGTTAAGAGAAAGTGAAGGCTGGAAGAGGAAGGCCTTGATATCTTCTCGCATTCCAATGTTCGCCTTAAATACATGCCCCAAGCGCCAGGTGTGTCATCGGCCGGTATATCACCCACGTACCCCAGTTTTGGTCTATCGCATACTCGGTTGCAAATGGCTAGGAACCTGGACGAGGTAGTGATGAAGTGGAGCGGACTTCAGAGAACGCCGCCCGCTCCTGTGCCCACATTGTGCGCATGTGCGCCGCTCTTTCCAGTAAGCCATTCCATGCAAATCATTTATGTGCACCTTCCCTGCATAATGTGATGGGCCACCGACATTACGGAACTTCGTGCTGTGCCTACGGCTGTGGCTAAGGCAGTGAGGCAGCGATTCGGGACGAGGACCTCAAGTGACTTACCATGTCATTCGTATCGTGAAGTCTCCGGAAACAAGACCGCTCTTGTCGAATGCGTGCCGGACCAGCAATCCAGAGAGGGTCCAGCTTGAGATTTGGCAGGGAGGGGGAATCGAAGAGACGAACCGCTTCCAATCATGTTCCGATACATCTTTGATGCGCCAGTGTTAGTAGTGTGTTAGTGCGTAGTTACATAAGTGCATTGCGTCAACTTCCGAATCTCACGCACAACTACGCCTCGCCGCGCCACCGCCAATGGCACCTCGCCCTTATTACTTGGCTAATCTTGCGCTTTTGCGGACTTGATCCCGTACGTTCGATGTTCTGCAACTCGCTGCTGAGTGGATACAAGAAGCATGTTAAACATTGGCACGCGGGGTAGCGGTAGAACTTGACTAGAATAGGCTCATGTAACGTGGCTAATGGGAATGCACACTACACGCGACTACACGAGGAGACTGGATTTGATTTCTATCGTCTTGGCATACAGGCCGGTTCATACCAATCATGATCAGCGGGCACCACGGATGTGCCCAGTCTGTGGAGGCGGGTGAGTTTATGTTGCTTTTATTTGTTTCCGTCTCTTGCTCGTGCCACATGAATGATATACGTTTATTGTCTTCTCTATTAGGCGGATTAGGCCCACATCAAACGATAGCAATTGGTGTTGCACGGTCCTTCACCACTCGCCCTGATCACGATGGGTAATGAAGTGTCCGTCGGAAACATCTTTGCCATTATGATACGGTCCGAGCAAGTGCTAAGAGACGCTTCAGTCTGCTTCACCAGACCTCTACCTAGACTCCATGATGCCACATCTTCTCTGACCGGCTAGCGGTTAGTTCCTTGCTCGGAGTCCCCGCAATTTTCCATTTCGCTTTCGCTTGGCGGTGCGGTGATCGGCGCATGTATGTGTGATGATGTGTCCATGCGTACTCTGATCACTGTACCCAATACCGATCAAGGCATCAAGATAACTTGAAAGTTGGCGGAAGTGGCGCCTCGCCAGGATTGAATTTCTGCACATAACATGGCTTTACAGTAACAAACAAGAGAAGTTGTACATATTCAATGTTGTCATAGAAACCATAAGCCATATGTAATGCAAGATAACAATACCATAGATTTGGATAGATTAGGATAGCATGATCTGGCATATTGTCAAAATATCAATGACTTACAGAATTATTGTATGGGGGTGGATGTATCGATGAATGTGGATGAAAAAAAAAGATCGGAATGTCAAAACACGGCACGAAGCATCGGTACTATTGAGGATCATGCTCATGGCGTCCAGCTCCCGTGCGTCTGCCCGCACTGATAGTTGGAAAATTTGAATTAGCCACTGACTCGGCCCATGGAAAGTGGCGAAACCTTACCGGCCAGCCGCGCTCATCCGTGGTACATCCTCGCAGGTCTGTAAGTGGCGTTTGATCAGGTCTTTCCGGGCTAGCCGCGTGCCACATCGTGGGCATTGCGCAGTGACGCTCCTCAGGTGGACCGACGCAATGTGCTTCGCCAAACTCGCACGATACATCTTCCTCCCACACACCCGCTCGTCAAACCATTTGCATGTCCCCGGCTGAGTCTTATTTCGTAAGTCCGGGACGGCTTCAATGGCATGATAGGCTGCAAGATGACGGCGTATGCCTCCGATGGATGTGTCGTCAAGCATAATGCTACATTCTTTCCAGCCGCATGGGACCAGCCGCACCGATCTGGGGGAACGGGTGGGCGGAACCGTACCAGGATGAGACTCGTGTGTGTTATAGAAGGAAAAAGCGTTGTGTTTATACTGTCGCAAAGTCGTTTGTAGGGGCGGGGATGGCATGGGCGAGCGCCATCGTTCTGGGGAGATGCGGGGGTGAGGAAGGAAAACGTGGGCTGGCGAATGATCTGTCTCTTCACTGGGTACCCCGGAACCTATGCGGTAAGTGTCGTGTCTCGAAGGATTTTGCGGCGGTATGCTGTCGTTCATGACATTGCTTCCGGGATGCCTAGGATGTCTATGTTAGTCAAGCATAGAGATAAAAATGAATGGCACGTATGACGCACAAGCTGCCACGGGCGAAATCTATATCAGAAACGGGGATTGCAAGCACAGGTTCCGCATGGTACATGTCATAACAGCGGTTCAGAGAACTGCCATAGCTTGAGTTATGACTTGTAGGCACACTGAATTGATGGTCATTGAAGCTGTTCAGCGAGTGAAGATTGTGAGGATTGGTACTGGAAAGTCTGGGTAAGTCAGGGAGCCAATATTCTTGAACAAGATAAGAACTGACAGAGCTGACTGTGACCGATCGTGGCGAATAAAGGATAAACTTGAAGGTGACGAGAAGTGTGCGCCACCTGTCGAAGCATTCATAGTTGGCGTCTCGTCAGAGGGCGCTATGCACATGGCGGGGAGAGTTCAAAGAACAAAAGTTAAATAGAAAGGATAGTGGGAAAGGAATAGGAAGGCAAAGATTCCATTTGACTTTGGGATGGACGGAGATGGAGAGCTGTTTTATACAACTTCGAGTTGATAAGTCGACGGTGGTCAAGATGGCGTGAAGTCCATGCGCCACTGCGACAATGATGTATGTTGACAGTAGCCCACATCAATGATTCCCCATCACACAAACGGCCACGCTGCAAGACTAGATATCTATCAAACAGGAGGCTGCATCTCACCCCCCAGGGTCCCCACTGACAGCACCAGACGCTGGACTCCTCATTTTTTGTGACGAGTTGGGGGCTGAGTAAATGTGGATAATAAGCATATGGCGATACACTAACTGATGTACTGAAGAACTGCTTGCTACATACATGTCACTGAGATCGCCTTGTGTGAGATTATATTGTTAACTGGCAACTGAACAACTGGTTTAGAGTATTGTGCGACTCGGTGATGGCCAACCGAGCCTGATACCTAGATGCCCATTGTGTCCGAGATCTAATCATGAGCGACGGACCGACGAGGACCGACGTGGCTCATTGGGCGGTGCAGCCTTGATGTGTTCTCGTCAAGTTATAGTCCAGTCGACATCCGGCAGACGTGTTATACTCCCTCTCTGATGTATCTAGCTGTCGATTTCGCTTTCTGCGCACGGGCTATGGTGCACTGGACACGATGAGTGTGTAGAGAGAACAGCATAGTATTCTAAGAAGTTGAGTTTCTCAGCACTGTAAGTTGCAATATGCCTTTTCGGCATGCGACTGAGTACAGGACAGCAGATACTCCGAGATGCCGTGGCTATGCAAGTGCGAGCTGAGCACGACGGCGACCAACGACTCAGCGAGACTGGCAGCTTGTCGATAAAGAAGTTACTGTGTTAAATCGCTCAAGAATCTTGCCGGAAATGTTTAAAGCGGTCACCTCGGACATACTTCCCTCATCAAGCTAGCTTCAAATGTCCTTTCATTCGTCGTCGTCGCATTCAAGCATGAGATTGATTTCTTGAGAAATATCGCAGGAGGCAGACCGCACCGGTATGTGTGGTCAATCTAGGCCATTAATCAAGTCTGCTGGTGTTCAAGTTAAACTCTACGTGTTCGTGGCAAGAAGATGACCGACCACTGTGGGACCGTATATAATATGAGAAATCAGAGTAATTGGGGATCAGTTGGTTCACTGCCAGTCCCCGAGACTGATCATTGTTCAGAACATTTGCTTGTCAATCGGTGGTTTGACTCCGAACCATCGTTAATTCAGCTCACAGCAGAGTAGCTATATTCTAACACAAGAAATATTTTAGACACTCTCCAAGCTACAATTAAATGAAGTCATATCGAGGACAAGTTCATAATAAATATTTTGAAGTGCTTGGCAAAATCCATGACAGCGAAACCCTGTCAGATGGATTCAAAAATAACGCAAGTTCTTCGTCGGATATGGGAGCTGATGCTGGGGAATCTGACTTACTCTTCTTATCCTAAGTTTGATTCTACAGGTCGGCCTTTGCAATGATCCTTCATATGTCTCCGGGCGGAGTCCTTCCGTCCGATTACGATTCGACAGAGCTCACACGTCATCGCAGTGCTCTTCAGATGCACTGATGCAATGTGCTTGGCAAGACTTGCCCGATTCATGGGCTTCCCACACGCTCCTCCTCTCTCTACAGCCCATAGACATCTTCCTTTCATCTCATAGGAGGTTGGGAGGGCGTCCGCCGCATGATACGCTGCCAAGTGGCGTCGAATCCCGCCGATAGAGACGTCGTCAAGGGGGATGTTGCAGTGCTGCCAGTGGCACGAGGCGCGGTTTACTGGGTCCGGAAGAGTCGTCTCCAACATGATCGGGACACGTAACTGTCCTTGAGACGTATGGAGGTGTGGCTCGTTAGCAACATATTCTCCAGGTATTTTTAGAGCTCCAGAGAGAGAACTCGTCGTCTGCGCATAATTGGATCTGACGAGGTTTTTGTGAGCATGATGGTGTATTGCGGCATGTGCTTCGAATGCTGGTACTTACGAGAATATATTGGTCATAGGAATTATCGGTGAGGAATACTGAGTGAGTTGTGAGTGTCATTGTAATTGCCGCGTATTTATACACCGTTCCGTTTGGTTATGTGTGGTGCGAGCCGAGTGTTTTCGGCGTCCACAATAGATGGTGGACCCTGCACTTAGGATGTCAATGTCTTGAACAGGAATATAAGTGGAGCGTTGCCGTGTCAGATGAAGGGCAGTCCCTGATGTGCATAAACGCGCGAATCATGGCTCAGATCTATTTTGCTATACACTAGTACATGTTCTACCGGAGAAGTCGGATTTATGATATGTCGCTGATACAGCGCGTCTTTTTCTATCCATGACTTCTTCAAGTCAAGTCGTTCACAGAGGTTGTGAATCTGTTTGAGAAGGGAACCAAGTATAGCCAAGTCAAACCCCGAATATATTTCAAAGCTACGATGCTAGCATGATGAACAACTTGTCTGTTGACATGTTGATTAATCCTAACCAGAGTCAGATATAACGTCCCGTGCTCATGGACCCATATGTGCCGTACAGCTAGTCGGACATTGGTTGCATTAATGCATGACGTCAGTCGAGTGTTGGGTACTTGGCTGCTCGGCATGGTAGATATTGCACGGGTCCACCCACTAGTACTAGTAGCAGAGAAAATTAAATTATATGCCTAGCCTTGCGAAATGTAAGCGGCAAAAATCTCCAAGCGTCAAAATGTCCTGGCGGAAGATCAGCTATCCCACAGTTGGCCATATGATCGCTACAACCCTGAAGGATCCAGTGGATGGTATCAACACTGGAAGAAGACATCCACCGGCGCTAGCACGATGGATACGCGAGCTCCTCGCAGATTCAGTAAGGGTTTCCTGAGCGCGTAGATTAACGTAAAGCTGGCCTTCGACATCTGAGCAATGCGGAATCGCACCACATGGGCGGTGCTCTCGAGATATGCTGCTTCGACATCATCAGCAAAGGTTGCGCGCAGAATGACCTGTCCACATACATGCGAATATTTTCATTGCACGTCCGTTGTGGGTATGCTGGAATGCACAAGCACGCGAATGCCATCTTCTGCTCGAGGAGCCATCCGTCATGATTAAGTCTATCGCGTGTATTGTTTCGATAGGGAATATAACACGTTGTTTAGATGCGCACGATTGACTGAACCCTCCTTCCGATGATCAACAGTGGATTAGGCCGGAGAATGCGAATAATTATCGTGTCGAACTGTGCTGTCAATCACGACAGCGAGCTGTAGGGATCATGATGTGGTGGACTTTCGATGCCAGGCTCCTGAAAAGTAAACGAGCGGCTTTCGTGTAAGGAAATGTAGTCCCCTCAACGCGACTCGAGTACTACAGCGCTAGGCAGAGATCCTGTTAGAGAATCCTTCAATTGTCCAGAACCGCCATGACGACGTGTTTCACATTTACATCAATATTTTGTAGCGCTGTGTATTCAGGTGCGGTACTATTAATGAGGCGCGCGAATCTGGGTTGGAGGCGGTAGCGTCAGAGATTCATCGACACGAACATGATGGAAAAGGCTCAGTCCGCACAGGCAGTCCTGAACGAGAAGCTGTTGTATTCGTGCCGAGCGCCGGTGCATATGAGGCGAGGTCCGTGAACCACCCAAATTACAGAGAACTGACGCGCATCTATCTTACCAAAGTCAGATAAATAAGGGAGATCGTCACAATTCATTAATTCATTACGAGGGCGCCAGATCATCATGGAGACCACAAGAGCAATCTTGCGGAGTGACAAGCGGGAAATCGAGAATGTGGCGTTTCTGCAGACTCGGATGACTGTCAATTATTCGTATTGGAGATCAAAACATGATCATATTTACCCCCTAGACATAGAGCAAGGCAGTTGTATGCTATCCGAGTCAGGCATGCTGAGTTAGAAACGAACAGCTACCATGCACATGTATCTTCGTGAGAGAAATCCTTCCTTTATCCCTGAAAGAGTGAACAGGTACCGATTTATCATGGGATAATGAGCCACTGTTGTATGTGATACAACCTGACAATGACTTTCGTATAGCGTGGGGGAAGAGCATGCATGTGCTCTAGCCCTTGATCGTAATGCTGCCTCGCTACGAAGCACGGCCTAGTCAATTATCTCGAAGCAGACTTCAGAAACGGCATACCTATTTATTGCGGTATCAAGCGGGACACAATGCATACATAATTCTGTATTGATAGCAGAATATTGCATCAACCGGCACCAAGAGTACATGACTTGAGAGAAGGCATACGTTGCAAGTGGGCATAGTCTCTAGTATAGCTGTTGGCGCGTAAGAGGTGTTCAAAAACGAGAGTGTGAGGCGAAGTCGAGTGGCTACAGCTACAGACTTTCCGATTCGGGATAGCCTCTGGCGCGGGACTCCAGAAACTCGTGATGCGGCGACAGAATAGGTTCCAACTAAGCCGGCATATTTTGCGGCGAGGGCCGCGAGCCAAATATCAGATAAAATGTACCTTCGATTGTGTGTAAGATGTACGGCTTGTACATGGAAAGCAGAGGCGCAAAGACTCAGAATACGCAGTCTGGGAGGCCGGGGAGCCAAGGCACCTCGGCGCTGCGGTGGCGGAAGTCCGTTGGAGGGCACGTTTTCGGGCTCCGCCACTTTGCTTGTCGCTCTCCTCCTCAATCCCAATCGCTCCTTCAGGCCGGCGGGACTAGAGCCGAGTCGACGTCTGGCTGTCGAATATATACCGCGCATCCCCAGATGAGCGCATATTACCGCGACCGCCTCCCCTCCTATACTGCCATCACCTCCGGACCAGAGCTTTATGGTGCCATCGCGAACAATATCCAACCCGATCCGTCGGGCATACCAGTCGCGGGCAACAGCAGTCAGACTGACCCGATTCGCCGCTGTTCCGTTAAGGGATGCGGGGTAGAACTGAGGTCGGATTACGCGCTTAAAATGTGCGAGGCTTGTCGGGGCCGCCATCGCAAGTATGCAAGCACGAAACGCGCGAAACGAAAGATGGAGAAGGCCGCTCTCGGTGCACAAGGCGATCACCAGGTAGTGTGGATGCCATCGGATCCCACAGCCGACGGCACAGACGAGGAATTGAGTGCCATACAGACAGGCGAGCACGAA
Source organism: Fibroporia radiculosa (assembly GCF_000313525.1). NCBI lineage: Eukaryota > Fungi > Basidiomycota > Agaricomycetes > Polyporales > Fibroporiaceae > Fibroporia > Fibroporia radiculosa. The sequence goes on along the minus strand of NW_012133514.1, from coordinate 8,537 downwards.
CATGTATCAAGTACCCTCCCCGAAGTGAGTCCCAACCCACTACCGAATTCACATATTCAGTAGTATTCTTGAAGAGTGCAGCGCGAACATATGAATATACCCCTGGTACTTGGGACACGAACACCATTGATCCTTCTCTATTTTCACAAGACTCGGAGCTTGCAGGAGCCCTAACGCCTGTTACAAAAGGGCGGCCGCACGACTTAACGCATAATGGTGAGCAGTCAGACTGGAAACATCCAGTAACTTTAATGTCAATCATGATGCGCAGGCACATCCACTTCTACTCCAGACACTAACGAAGCTGGACACCCCGCTAACGTTCAATCTACCTCTAGCAACACATCAGAAGCGCAGGCCTCTGATCTCTCTCTTCCCCCACGATTCTGCTCCATTAAGGGCTGCAAAGCGTTGGTCTCTGGCACATCATTCTTCAAGATGTGTGAACCTTGCCGAGATCGATACCGCAACTATGGCACGACCAAGCGTGCAAAGTGGAAACGCGAGAAGGAAGAAGCTGTTTCAGTGCTCCATAGGATGCGCGATGAAGAAGATAGGCGTAGGGAACAGGCAGGGCTTCCTGTAAGTCTGCGGCGTGAATGGTCTCAGTTTTAGATTCTCGACCACCATATATTGACATTATCCTTTTATAAGCCTATAAGCCAGTCTCCTACAGAGTGGCGGGATTGGCCAGAAGACGAACTCTCACCAGTGCAGTCTTCTTCGTCTGTACCTGACGCAGCATCTCCTAATGCCAACGTACCTCTTCCGCCCCGCATGTGTACGGTCTCGCACTGCCGTGAGATCCTTCCCGGAAATTACCAGTACCTCCGCTGTGAACGCCATCGTATTCAAAATCGACACCACAGTAAGCTGAAGCGGGTTCGTGACAAGGAAGTCAAGGCTCTAGCGTTTGATGGTTGGGTTGCCGTCGCTGGCACCGGTATCCGTGCTACGTCTGAGCTCAGCGGAGGGGAGTCTCCATCTCCGTCTTTGCAGGATACGTCAATGGAATCGATGGAGCAGGATTGCGACGATATCACTGGGAGCACTGGGCTCGGTGTCACTGTGGACGGTACCATCCCTGCTGACGCACTGTCTGGCATACCATGCACAGGTGTGCCACCCGCTGCGCGTGGAACTAGGCGGACGAACCACGTCTGTTCAATCAAGGCGTGTTACAATCTTCTGGCTCCAACCAATCCGTGGAAGATGTGCGACTCATGCCGAGCGCGGGACCGTGCCGGACGAAGGGACAAGGCGCTGCGAGATAGTGGTCTTGCCACCACATCAGCCTCAAAAGCGCCTAAGACTCCTAAGCTTCAAAAGACGCCTGTCCTGGCAGAGGATGTGGGCGAGACCCCGGGAGATGGACAAGGGGCTGCAAAGCTCAAGAAGAAGAAGACCACTACTACGTTGACGGATCAAGGAGATAGAGTCAATTCCACTTCTGAAACTACAATTTCTGAGCAAGTGGGAGGCATTTCTAGCGTTGGCCTACCATCCTCGTTCGTCGATAATTCGCATATAGCAGGCGTCCCGCCATCAGATCCTGATCCCACAACATTTGCCGGTGTCCCAGCGGACCTCATTTTCATGGAGCCGTTATATCAGGATCCGGTTTGTCCTATATTTTTACTCATGAATATTTTCTAAGTGGATCGTCGTGAATTCTAGGATTCACAAAATACGCCATTAGGATCATCAATCTCACCTGCTCAAGCCGTCATCACACCGAGGCAGAATGCCGTCTCAGATCCCTTCCAGATCGTGTCCACCGACGAGATCGCAGGTAGAGCATCACAGAGCGAAATGGCTGTGCCAACTAGCAAGAAGAAAGCCAAACGCAAGAAGGGATTGACTACTGTTCAGTCAATCACACAGTCTAATGTCCATTCGAGGACTAGTATCTCTACTGACACAATAAGCACCAATTTGTCCGCAGCCCCAGCTGCTACCCCCAATCACGAACAGCCTAATTCTTCCATTGCTACTTCCCAGGCAGTTCCTTCTGCTGATGCCTCCACTGAGAATCTTTCTAATGGCGAAGCTGCCCCCCCCTCATTACCTATGGCTCCCCAATACCTGCCTTACTTCATGCATTCCTATGGTATGACACCTTACGGCGCTCAGCCCTCACCCTTCTCATACAGCGCCTATCCATATTCGCGTCCTCCATATCCTAGTGGTTCCACATATCAGCCAACATATGCTCCATACCCCCAGCCCTATAGCTTTCCTCACTACGGTCAACCATACGCCCCTCAAGCTTTCCCTCCTCCACCTCCGCCACCTCCGCCTACCCCTCAATCTATGTACACCGTCTCAGCAGACTTTGTTTCACGTGAAGAGTACTCTGCATCGCAAGGCGTGCAGGGTACATCGGTCGACGGGACAAACCCTAACACTTCCCCCTACTACAGTACATTCTCCGCCAAAACGGGTGAGCCTCACCATAGGACCACGGTTATGTTTTCGCTGCCGAAGAGGAAACGCGACGAGCAAGAGACGCTTGGTGCGAGCAAACGCCCAGTGTCTGCCGCAAATCAAAGATTGACTGCTGCTGCCTCCGTGGCGCTAGCAGGAAGCACGAGCGGACCCCTTAACAAAGGCTCGGATGTCGCTCAGGAGATAGTTTCCGGTGTACGTCGTCCTCGCCTCAATTTGTTCTGTGCTGACTACTCAATAGGTACGACAGGTATGCAGCAACAAGACTTGTCGTCGAACACTTCTTGCTGATGCAACAAGTACGCGATGTACGCGATGTAAAGAGCGCCTCAAGAAATGTCAAGTGAAGGCGAAGCAGCGGTTCAAATTGGAGCCCAGAAAGCTCCTAGGTCGTCCGTCTGGCGAGTTGGGGGAATAGGCTTTCAGTAGCATAAAACGATCTCGCGACTTATAGGTTTTGCGAAGCTCCACGAACTAAGGCTCATCGCTGAGCGGACAATGTTGTTTATTAGGCTCGCTATTCCCGGTTATTGTAGAGTTTGAAGTTGTGGACAGAAGCGCCAACTGGCTCATCAAACTTCACAATGTATTTCTTTCCAAATCCACAGGAATGAAACAGTATTCGAAAGATGTCATGTCATGGAAACTCAGTCACACTAGGTTTCATATCGTGCATTTCGACAGCGACGTGACCCTCGTCCGTGGACTCAGTTCCTTCGTCTAGATGGCCAAATCGTGGTGTGAAGTGGGGCGCGCTATCGTCCATAAGCATGGGTGACCCCGTTGAGAAAATTTTGCCCACAGCGAGGCGCCGTAGGTTGAGGAGGACATGTGCACCCTGTACATACGTTTCGAAGCAGTGAGATTTTGAGCTGCACAGGAATGGTTACCGTACGAACCGCGAATGACATGATTGCTAATTGCCAGCTGCGTTGTGAAAAGCGTTGTGAGAAACCATAAGTGCAGTGGGACCAAGTTACTCACAAGAAACCTAATCCTGCGAGGGGATTTCTAACAATATGGTACAAGAGGATGTTTGTCAACATTATGACTACGTCAAATGTGAGTCTCGATAGAAGGGCTGATCATAACATAGGAAGACTTACGGAAGATAATGGCGTATGCCCATGTACCGTCGCGGAAAAGCAGAAACAAGATCGATTGCCGGCCGAGACGCCTGCTCACGCTGGAGAAGAATTTTACTAAAGTGAGGAAGAAGAGAATGGTTTCAAAAGACAGTGATAATATCCTTCTTGGCGTCACAATCAGATTTTGTATACGTCAGACGTCAGTACGCACCAATATGAAGTAAAGATATCGGGAGTCTTTGTAATGATACACTCCTTGGTGAATTCTATGTCTGGAATGCTGACTGCAAGAACGGCGATCATCGCTGTAACTTCAACTACAAAGAGAAGCAGAACGATCGCAGTAAGTGATCTATTGCCATTATACATTGCGTAGACTAGGGTTTGGACACAGCGAATGGTTCAGTTGATCGGTAGAACTTGTCGATTGGCTTGAGACGTACTGCGAAATATAAGAATGCCCTCCACGACGATGATAAGGGCCTCATTGAATGCCAACTGGTATGTGATCCAGTCCTTGCATTGCGTCTGCGTCCAGGTGAAGCCCTTGTCAAATTGGGCTTTGCCAGTGAGCGTGAGGATGGACCTATGTTTGAGAGCGCAATATCAGCACAACAACTAGATGAAGAATGAATGCAAGCGCAATAACGGACCCTTGAGCAAGATACGGCAGGTGTCGGACAAAAACGTACGTCCACTTGAGCCATCGTTGATGACCTCTGAAAGGGGGTACCAGTTCACGGGTCAGAATCAAGGGCCGGAGAAAACCATAGGATGACCGACCCCCAGATATATTTGACCTAAATGAACATTGCCTTCAGTGTGCTTATGAAGGATCCTCACAATGGGAGCACTCGCCTCGTCCGAGATGTGAACTAGAGTATCATATACAAGAAAACATGTTGCAGCAATAGCGAATTTAAATGTTACTGGGAACAGAAGATCAGCGCTGTCGAATCTTCCTGTTGTTCTGCGAAGGTGCGAACCGGTACTTACAATCAACCTCAGAAGCATACCCTTGATCCTCTACCGCCGGGTCCAGCATGAATTAAACGTGGATCCCCTGCTAAGAGGGCCAGTACCGAACTACTAACAGTACTTAGCGACGTGGGGATGCTCTATTCGGGACTCATCGCGGGATGAAGCCTGAGGTCTGCTTAAATAAATGGGTTCTCGATGCGGCTCTGAAGTTTTATCTAGCGTTCTAAGCGGATTCGTCGCACACCGTGAGACGCGTTCCATCCGTATCGGTGGCAGTCAGCCTGGCCGCAGCTGAGATGCTGATGGGACACCCATCAGAAGGTATATCCGTGATTGGAATATTGATACTCCTAGTACTAAGACAGCTGCAAATGTGTCGCGCACCGGAGTCTCGGAGCAATAGCCGTCAAGTAATGTTTGACCAAGTTAGATGGACCAGGTGCCCATCTTCGTAATTCGGATACAGAAATGCTAGACCGTCGCCACTGGCAAATACTTCTTGGCGGCGACTAGCAACGATGTCATCAATTTCTGTCTCAGATTATGAGAGGTGATATTATGAGATCTGTGAGCTTTCAAAGGCCCAGCCTAGAACCCACATATGTATGCTCGCCTAAATCTCACATGTCTGGCTATTGTAGTGTCCGAGGACACAGATGAGCTCCTTCCTGTTCACATACCCAGACTGTACTCCGGCTATAAATGAAAATAGACTTAACAACACAAGCTACAACGGAAGTTCCAGTCGTCACATTCACGAGGAGTACCAGTCGGGCACGGCATTGAACGTGAGTGCCAGAATGAAGTCACAAGACGAAAGGAATATTTGTCAGGGTGGGCCTCGCGTACTCAATCATGCAACAGTATTTCGAGCAGGCTTCGAAGCAAGTAGATATCGTCGTTGCCAGTACCGCGTCGTCAAGACGAGTTCGAGAGTCGCAATTCTGCACATTCGCTCAGAATCGCACAAATCTGCGTCAAGCACCGACATCCGTCACAGGCGTCACGCTCACACTCATCGTCATTCGGTCACCGTCACGTCACCACCCGTCAGTCAGCGCTAGCGTCTGCGCAGGCTACTCCTGCCCACCGTCGACCGCGACGTCCAGGCCACATCTCGCTCTTTCATATCCCACAGGACCCCGCGCACAGTATTCCAGATCCGTACTGCGTCTGTTTCTCTATTTGCGTCTCGGGTAGCTCTAGTAGTCCTGTACAACTGCCCGGCAGCCCAGGATCATCCGCGCTGCACCCCCGCCTAGTCTCGATTCGTGACACCTGAGGATATCGCTATGGCTTCTGCGTACTACGAGTTCTACCGCGGGTCGTCGTGCGTGCATTTTCCACGTCTTGAATGGGTCTTTTAATGGTGCTGATGAGCGCGATTCATATTTGCGCGTGGCGGACGACGTCGTGCCCCCGACGAACCGCACTCTTCTTCCGCCTGCACGCAGCATCGGAATGGCGCTGACGGACTCGCTCGACGAGCTCATCACGAGTGGCGCGATCACGCCGCAGCTGGCCATGAAGGTCCTCCAGCAGGTCCTGTGCTCCCCGTCCGCTCCCGTGCCCCCGCTGACCTGCCTGCTGCAGTTCGACAAGTCCCTCGCGGACACGATGGTGAAGCAGGTCAAGACGAAGACGACGCTCAAGGTGTGCCATTCCTCGTGTTTCTTCTCCTCTCACTAATTCTGCCCCCGCTAGGGCCACCTGCACACCTACCGCCTCTGCGACGACGTCTGGACGTTCATTGTCAAGAATCCGTCCTTTAAGATGGAGGGCAATGAGATGGTGCAGGCGCCCAAGATCAAGATCGTCGCGTGTAAAAACGGCGACGCCATTGAGAACGGGAAGAAGTGAGAGTCTGACCCTGTCCTCTCTCCCCGGCCAGTGAAGGGGCGTGACACCAGGCTGGCTGAGCGTGATTGTTAGTATCTCGGGTTGTTGCCACTCCGTGCGCTGGCGTCGCTCAGTGCCCGTTTGGAATGTATGCAGCGGCCGGTTGAGGCGCTGCGATGTAATCCTCTATTCACTGTGTGCGCAAACACAGTATTAGCGTATGTACCCGCCACGCGCATTATTCGCCTCATGTCTCGAATCGCATTGTTGTATCATAGGATTTTAGACATAACATGAGTTGTTCGTTGAACTTCTGCTTTGTGCTGATTTGCAGTTCGCATGGGGACAGAAAAAATGAAGTTCGATCGTCAGGCTTCCTTCAATACCCGGAGTTAAAATCCAAAAAAGCTCTACTGTAACCTAACATACCAAAGCAATAGGTCCACGGTTCACATGACACGATACAAAGGCAGGAGCCAACGAAAACCAAAACCACGATAAACGATACACACGTAACACACTTCGATCCCATACCTGCACAAATACAGAAGAACCACATCCAGGCTTAGCCAAATCCTCATAAATATCCAAACGACGGGCTGCGAGGCGAGCTGCCAGACGCGTTCATGTCAACCATCGCCATCATACACATGAAGGGAAAGGGGGAGGAGCTGGGGGGAGAAGGCTCACCCGTCAAACGCCGGCTCCGTGCACACCACGTCCTCGATCCGCGTCTTCAGCCACTTCAGCACGTCCGGCCCGAGCGTCGTGCAGTCGTACAGCTCCAAGTGCTTCAGTCGCATCGGGACGACCCCGCCACCCGCCCCACCCGCCTCTGGGTTCCGCGCCTCGACCATCTGCACAAGCTTCGCGACCCCATCCCCGTGTGAGTGACACCCACGCATCGCTAGTGCCGTCAGGTTCGGGCACACCCAGTGGTCCGCCTGCCCGTCGTCGTCCTGCGCCCCGAGCGCCGTCAACAGCGGCTCAAACGGCGCGCTCCCGATCTGCAGCGTCTGCAGGTGGTCCAGCTCGCTCAGGAACAGCCACGACGCCACCCCCGCACCCACCCCATAGTAGAACGACGGTGACGTCAGCCCCAGCCCGTACGCCAGCGAC
>NW_012133514.1:0-888 GCF_000313525.1 Fibroporia radiculosa | reverse complement strand
TTGCCCGCCCGCGCCATCAGCGCCGACACTGTGTCCTCGATCGGCTCGCGCGCATCAATGTCCAGCACCAAGCTGTCCAGCCCCGGCACGATCAGTGCGTCCACCAGGCTCGACAGCAGGTAGTGCCCGCTCAGCGTCAGCGTCTTCAGCTCCCCAAGCGTCGTCGCAGACAACGGCAGCACCGGCGGAGTCGGCGAGTTGAAGTGCAGCGATAGCGTCTCCAGCTGCGGGTTTGCCGCGATGATGAACATGATCCGGTCCAGCGCGAGGTGCACCGTGGGCAGCGTCCGGATCGACAGTGAGTGCAGATTGCGCAGCATCGGCGACGACCACTTGAACGGCACGTAGTGCAGCGTCAGCGTCCGCAGGCTCGACATGTCGTACGTCGCATTCGCAGCTGCCGACGGGAGCCACTTCCAGTCCCCGTAGAACGCCGGCTCAGCCGACGACACCTCGAACTCGCGCAACAGCGGCGCATCACCTGCCATTCTCAGATGAGCCCACCACCTCTCCCCCGTCGACATACCACCTTACGCACCTTCAATCGCCTTGAGAGCATTGATCGACGGGAACTGCTTGTCGAACCGGAACACAAACCGCTCCCAGCGGTGCATCTGCTCCACCAGGTAGAAGAACGCGATGTGCCCCCAGTGCAGATTCTTCTTCGACCGATGCTGCCCGCTCCCTCGCTCCGATCCCACGAGCAACGGCATGCCCCACAGATCGTCCTGGCCATGCGACCCAGGCCCAGACACCATCCCATTCGAGTTGGCCACGAGCACGCCTGCGGCCGCTCCCGTCTGCACAGGAAATATGTGGATCCCCGGCGTCTGTGGCACCTGCAGGTACGCTGTCGTCGCGGCAGCTGTTGCGGTGGCGCCCAGACCC
>NW_012133513.1:3019-28916 GCF_000313525.1 Fibroporia radiculosa | reverse complement strand
GCCGTGACGAACCGACAGTAGCTCCCGCCGTCGACGGCCGCCGCGGCAGCTTTGCGAGCGACGCCAAGCTCGTCCTCCCGTTTTTACCCTTTGCTGGGACCTCCTGTAGCATCTTCTTGAGGTCCGTGTGGCTCGCGCGCGGCTGCACAGGTGACGACGGCACCGACATCGCGCCCTTCAATAACGCGTCCCCATCCCCGAGCCTTGTCGAAATGTTCACCTCAGACAGCCGCCGGCTCGACGCAAGACTTGCCCGTGCCGTCTGTGACCGGTGCACCGTCGCCTCAGGTTGGCTCGCCGCCGCCACAGGCGATGCCGTCACGCTCGGCGATGGCTCCAGCCGCGAGCTCTTGCGCAGGAACCACATGCTCGTCCTCTTTTCCGGCGATTTGCCATTTGGCACCGCAAGCGGTTCCGGGTGGAGGTGGGTCGTCTCCGTTGTCGACGCGCCTGCGCCTGAATGCGATGTGTCCGGTCGGCGATTCGGGTGCGACGTTGACGGCGATGCCAGCGCGGGCACAGGCGACGCAGCAGGAGGCTCGAGGTAGCTCTTTCTATTCTCCCGCCGCATCGACGGCGTGTGTCGGATCGTGTTGAACAACCCACCCAGCGTGCTTGGTGTCGCCGCTGTTGACTGCACTGGCGTGAGCGCGCTCGACACCGGTATCGACGGGGGAATGCTGATCCCCAGCGTCGGTGGCGGCGACGCCGGCTTGGGGACTTGAGTGGTGGACAGCGGGAGCACATGCGAGGCCGGCGTCGAAGGTAGCGGTGACTCGCTTTTGTCAGACGAGTCGAGCTCCTCCGTGAGCCCGGGCGGAAGTGCTGGTGATCCCGCGTCGTGCTCGCTCGATTCAGTCATAGTCATGATATCCACTGCCTTCACCGCGATATCCGTCGAGGACAAGGCTTGCTCTCGCGGACGCAACCCGAGCGCGGTCATGTCTAGGTCTACAGCCTGGTAATAGAGAACGTACGCAGCCCCATTCGTAGACTCGCCGTAATATCTAGGAATGTCCGATTCTTTGATGACGTCCACGCTGTCGTCGTCGAAGAGGAGCCAAGTTCCCCGCGCTTTAATGATTGTCACATAATGACCGTGGTGGGGACCGCTGTCAGCAATAAAGCTCGTGAGCAGACATATGATTCGTTCCATCCCACGCCACGCACTTTCCGATATGAACAACGATAGCGAACAACTCATACAGCCGATCGGGGTTTTCTGCGTCATCTACAGTATTGAACAAACGCAGCTCCAGAGGGAATGCAACACGATATGCAAGCTTGATATATTTTCCGACATCTTCCTGGTACTTGAATCGCTTGAGATGTAATGCCAGCACATTGGGCAGTTTTTTTATCTTCATACTATTTATGGCAGCACTTGTAAATCATCAAACCGCATATGATTGCGGAACTACACCCACCGCTTCTCCGCTTCTTGAAGATCGCAACACGAGTCGCAGAAGAACTTGTTCTTCTGGCAGAGCATCTCGCTTGCGCTGAACTGTCTCAGGCAAGCTGTCACGCTCGCGTTCTGTTCGATATCAATTGACAAGTCCAAAAACGACTCGTCGCGCGATGAGACCGTCTCGCACGTCAGACAGCGTGTCTCACTCGTCAATACGCCCTCGAACAGCCGGTGCACCAACGTGGGCTGGAACGACGACGATGGATGCGTGGTCGAGACTGATGGGGTGGAAGTCGGACCGCCGGCAGAAGACGATAGAGTAGCTATCGACGTCGACACTTGCAAAGACGCCACAGTTCACTCCCGGGCATATACGGACAAAGGCACCACTCACAATCTTCGCCGCTCAAACTCCCTCTATTCGCACTCCCATTAGCCTTCACTCCGTTCCGCCGGTCGTCCTCCATCTCCTCTACAATCTTGTTGAGCAAAAAATTTAGAAACTCGTGCGCGTCCTGATGCATGGAGCTGCGAAAAAGCTCATTCAATTCCTTGAGCTTGTCAATAAAGACTCGCGGGGAAACCGTGCCCTTATCAGCCGGGTTCTTGCTGATGTGCAGGAAAAGCGACCGCAGTGCTGACAAGAGTGTTGGCGGCGCAGATGGGATGGCTGGCGCCGGGAGCACAGGTTGTGGTGGGCTTACACTGACAGCGGGACCTGGCGACGGAGAAGGTTCTGACACGGAAAATCCGCGCTTTTTGCCGCGTATGTTGTTTGGCGGATTTGTGGGAGGCGTTACCATGGGTGGGGGGAGGGACACCAGGGGCGCGATAACGTCGGGAATGGAAGGGTCGGGGTATTGGGCAAGAAGCTCGCGAAACGGGCCACAGAAGTAGAGAGCTTGCAAGACAGAGTTCGCATAGCTGAAATAGACTGCAGTTAGCGACAAATTGTGACGACGCAGAGAGAAGGCATTTAAAGCAGAAATAGAGGTAGATAGCACTCCGCGAGGACAGATGGCCGCCCGCCCCACCGCTGTCTCGTTAAGTTTTCACCGAGCCAAAATCAGCGACCAGATTGTTGCTCTCCGGTATTGACAACTGAGCCAATTAGATCTCCTAGCCGTTGGAATTACCACGGTCTTTTCGACGTACGCGGGGCCACCGTCACGGCAAGAATGCATGTCAAGGCTCGCCAGCGTCGACCTTGCACCAGTGTCTTGCTCGAGAGACGCCCAAAATTCGAAGCTACTGGAGACCTGCGTGGTATTCCGACAATCTCCAGGCCATCGACCCATCACCAGACTTGTGCCAAGGCACGGTCTGAATCAACTCTGCGAGTGTGGCAGTGATGGAAGAGAGGCCTTTAGAATCCACGGGTCTCTTCGCAAATCGAAGAACCCATGCGCAGCGTGGCCAACATAAACCCGAGTCCAATCCGACGACCACGGACCATTGACGAATCGCTGATGTTGGCGACTTGGGATGGCTGGAAAGGCTCGACGGTGTAGATTGTCATACCCACACACGTCTCTGGCGATAACAAGCAGCTGCCGCAGCGAGGTTGATACGCGGTGCAGGGATAAGTGACGAGGTGGGGCGGCCGGGACAGCAATATCGGAGAAGAGCACTCACCATGTATTGCCAAACTATAGAAATCGAGGATCAGGCGATACATGAGACACAGTGGATGCAGAAAGACAGAAAACGCACGTTCTCGAGACCAAACTGCTTCGCATCTGCGGCGGAGACGGCGGGGGGACGAGCGGGCAGGGCGACGGGACTGGAGACGGCGCTTGGAGCTTGACCAAAGGGAATCCATTTTCCAATGGCCATAGTTTTCGCTCAAGCAGGGAGCGGGGAGGAGGATGTCCACGCTGCGGGGACGGGGAGACAAGGACGGGGAGACGGTTCAGGCAGTGGCTAAGTGTAGCTAGCTTGTAGCTAGCAGTCCGCGCCGCCCCGGCCCAAGGTACCTTTGTACCTATTTGGCAACTCCTCCCTCCATTTCATTCCAGCTGCAAAACCTGCGTTGTGCCCCGTCTCGCTGCGGCCAAGCATCTCCGCATGTTCTTGTCACTTCTACTTCGATATCCTGTGCGGCTGCGCACAATTTACAACGCAGAAGGAACAACTTCCATCCTCTTCTGGCGCGCAATAGCAGTGCTAGGCGCCAGCAGAAAGTGAGATCTGGCTCGACGGCACCGGGCGTTTCGCTTAGAGTGTGCCTGGTTCCTGTTCCGCATGTCTTTTACTTATCGCGTTAGTACTGTACATAGTAAGTCGGCAATGCTTCGGAATCTGTCTTAATTTGCTACTCCAATTCATTTTGCATAGGCCACCAGCACCCATGTCAACGAAGTCTACTTAAATTTAAGCAGATATTAGCAGAGCCATAGCGTGAGTGATGATTAATTTATTGCTGATATTGGTGCCAATCGTTGATCCAGCTGACTCGTAGTATTTATCCGCACCGCCCAGGCAAATCCAGCCAAGGTCGGTCCAAGTACCGAGCACCAGAAGGGCATTTGTAACGTTCCAGCCTGGATCCATCACCAGTCGTAAGATTGCCAAGAACTTCGACCGACGCTCTCCCGAATCCTCTCCAATGTCCAGGCCAAGTTGATGCAGAGAAGGAGCGGAGCGAGCAAAGGTGTGAAGAGCGTACATTCCCCCCTAAGTTTGGCAATCACAGTACCTATAAGTCTGACCTTCATGGCGTGGATCGTCTCCTATCTCAGGTCAACTGGAAACTTCGTCATCACATTTGGGTAATGGTCGTGCACGCGATAAAGATATGCTCTCTTCCTATAACCTTCCTGAGTTTCCTCATCATATCCCCAAGTCCATACAGCTGAAAATCTATTTGGGCCAGTTGGTCGCGTAAAACGAGTCAACAGCCAAGCGCGAATTTCATTTAATTCAAGGCAGTGAAGAACACTGCTGTCACGGTATACCGGCTCGGAAGGATCAGTCGATCTCATTCATAAAGCCGACTTGTATCTCTTGTTCTCTTGCTGCATCGCATGCCCGATCAAGTGTGCTCGCAGCACGACGAATGGCATTCCGTCAGTCCCTGAATTCGATAACAAGCTGAGAGCGCACTAGTGCCACGAATGAATGGGAGTGTTCCTTAGGCTTTCTCGCTATTGCTCATAATCGGATGCAGCAGATTTGGCTTGGCCGGGTTTCGAGCTATCGAAGCTATGGGATGCATAAGAGTCTTGAACGTGCTCACGCTTGCATATTCTTGCCACACTCCAAGCTCATACATCAGTAAATGCATCCAGTGTCGCGTTAGCAGGAATTTCAACATTACCCATCTATTCAGCCAACTTGCCTTTTAGTAGCTGCCATTTCTCGAATCTCTGGGGCCTTCCGATCAGACGCAGTCATCTTCCTTCGCCTTGCACAAGTGACAAACCACTGTCCAAATTATCTAATATTATCTAGCTCGTTGGCCGGAAATTGATTATTGTAGCCGACATTGGGATGCCTCCTGGATTCGGGCGAATTCCTGTATACCAATCTTTGTGCACACTAAACTCCAAGACGACGGTTCCGTCTGGTGCTCCGTATCATATCTTTCCACTTTTAAGTTTTTGTGACTGACAGTACAATTAAGCTCCAGAAGATGGTGTACGACAATATCAACATCGAGACCGCTTAAGTCGCACCAACCCTTTTTCGCTAACGACGCTCGAGACGAACATTGATGCCGCATTTACTCAACTACAGCGCTAACACCATCAGCGCAGATACTTCCAGCGGCTCGCACGCATACGGCTTTTATGCAGTGCTGAGTGTCTATATCATTATCAGGGCAATCTAGTAGCTACTCAGTTCGCAGTTCTTCAGAATTCGCTGACGTATAACTGCGCATACGAGAAACAACATCCCACGCAAGTCTGAGGTTTTCGCATACCACCTTGGCCTTATGGGATGTATATGTCGCAAAGAGATTCATGTTCGTGGTTGCGGATTTTGTGAGCTAGTCGGACAATTGCCAGCCAATCAGGAACGTTCAACATCTGAGACCTACACGTGCTTATCTCGGCGCTTCCCCAGGCCGAACCCGACTCGGTTTTCGCTCTTCCAGCTCTCGTCCACAACCGACTCGATCAGTTTATCGTCGCAGTGCCCGAATCAATTTCTCTCTTTGAAACAGGACCCTCGGACAGTTCACGCGTTGTTATCGCTGCCGTGACCCATCTCCATCGCCAACATTCTCCGCTTCATCAGTTCGCTGCTGCGAGCTATGCCTGGGCTGGCCGCGTCCCTACACTCGCCGGAGCGCACGAAGCTTGGAGGATACGATTTCTACCGCGAGGTGCTTGGCAGTCCAAAGTATGTTGTCGCGCCGATGGTCGATCAGAGTGAGCTGGTGAGTGGCTGTTTCCGCGATGTGACTTGGGCTAGAAGACGAGTCCGATACAAGGTCTGTTGCAGGCGTGGAGAAAGCTGTCAAGGAAATACGGAGCGCAAGTAGGTGATTCTTAGCATTGTTTTGGACCTCATTAGCTGATGCAGTCGCTGGCGGTGATTAGCTTGTGTATACACCAATGATCAACGCAAAGGTTGGTACATCTCGTTTGTGTTGAGACAGGCGATCTCAATGCACCTGTCTACGCTCAGATGTTCGCACAAGATATGCGCAGGCAATATAGAGAGCAGGCGTTCAACACCACGTTTGGGGAAGAAGGCGGGCCTGAGGACCGGCCGCTGATTGTGCAGTTCTGCGCGAACGATCCAGAACAACTACTGGTATCGGCAAGAGCGGTTGAGGGATATTGTGACGCAGTAGATGTCAATCTCGGATGCCCGCAGGATATCGCACGAAGAGGACATTATGGGTCGTTTTTGCAGGACGAGTGGGATCTGATATATAATCTCAGTAAGCCATTTGCATCAAATGGCGACATATGCGCATATATTCACGGATTTGTCTGTGGGCGGATTTTTTTAGTCAACACGCTGCATCGTAACCTCAATGTGCCTGTGACTGCCAAGTTCCGTGTGTTCTCCACGGTAGAGAAGACAGTGGAGTATGCAAAAATGCTAGAGAGGGCAGGGGCGCAGATTCTGACATGCCATGGACGCACGCGCGAGCAGCGTGGACACAAGAGTGTACGATGTTCGCCGTAGCTATTTACGACCAGGCAACTCACAATTCATGTATTCGACAGGGTCTCGCAGATTGGGAGAAGATACGTGCAGTGAAGGAGGCGGTATCTGTGCCAGTGTTTGCGAATGGGAACATCCTGTTCCACTCTGACATCGAACGCTGTCTGAAGGCGACAGGGGCGGACGCGGTGATGTCTGCTGAGGGCAATCTGTATAATCCTGCAATATTTTGTGCGGCAGATCCTTTCGTGTCTACGTCAGGACCGGCATCGAGCTCGTCATCGCCGTCCTCCGGCCCCACAAGTGGATCCGACGCTGTGTCGTTGTTGTCGGAGTATTTGACGGGTATGCATCCACGGTGTACGCAATTAGCACGGGAGTATCTGGCGATTGTCAAGTCACAACGCACGCCGACTGCCCCGAGTGCAGTGAAGGGCCACTTGTTCAAGCTGCTGCGGCCTGCACTCGGAAAGGAAAAGGACTTGCGTGAACAGCTTGGCCGTGCGCGGATTGACAAGAATGACGATTCGGTAGCCCTGACGCGGTACGGAGAGATCGTAGACGAGCTGAATAAACGTATGGAGGTGAGCGTGTGCCATTCCAGTCGAGAATACTCAATTCTGAGATAGGCTGGGTGTAATACAGCGAGATGAGATAGCAACAGAGGGCAAGGACCCAGGGTCGCTAGTCGTTACTGATGGACCGACGGGGCTCCCTGTGCTGCCACATTGGCTTGTTCAGCCATATTTCCGACCGCTTCCACCAGCTGATTCAGATGCGACGAAGGGAAAGGCCAGCGTGGAGAATGCAGCAGCTAGAGAACCGGTCTCTGCCATGGCGGAGGTCGCCCCAGGTATGCTCTTTCCTAGCCTTTGACCTGCTCTTCACGCGAAAAGCTAAGTATGATGTATTAGGTACGCCATCATCCGACGTTGCTACCTTAAGCGGAAAACGGTCAGTGACAGAACGGGCACCGGACCCAGAAGAGGACGGGCGCAGAGACCAAGGCAAACGCGTAAAGTTGGAGACAGTTGAAGGGCTAGCGCTGCAGAGTGAGTGAGACGTCCTCTGGGTTGTATCACCTAAGCTGTACGCTCTTATGAATCGGTGAGAGGAATGTTTTGCGGCGACGTCTGAATTCGCTGGCATATTCCATTGCTGAATGTTCTGTTCTCTACTAAGAATACACATATTATACGTTGCCATCTGATCAATACGACTACACACAACGCTTCGTCCGAAACCGCAGACATTCAATCATTCGAGAATATGATACATCTTTAGGAAGCTGGAGTCACGTACTGCCTAAATCTACCGATATAGAATCCATAGCATCGTCAGATGCAATGTACTGCTAGCCTGAGGCGATTACAGGGACCGTCACGACTTGCTTGAGTCATGATTAATCAGAAAGCGGCTCCTCCACCTCGACTACACCTTTTTGTTGTAAGTACTCGGAACGTAAAGACTCATCTGAGCGAAGCGGGCGGTTTTGGATAGCAAGAAGTCAAGGTTGTCCATCTTTGTCCTACCCAGTATTTGCGGCATGTGGCGCATCGCAGGATGTCTGTGTTGGTAAGTACCCCAAACCGGAGTGCTATCTCGGAGCCTACAGCGTGGCGCCGCCAGCTCTGAGAGCCGGATGAACTGCAATGTCTTCGCTTCAGCACAGGTGCGTGGGCGAGTTTCTGTACTATAGGGGAAAAGTTCATTGATTGTTCCGGCACAGGTTAGCGCCCTGACCACCCTTCGATCATTGCAAACGTCATCTTGTAGGCGGCTTTGAATCACCTCCCAGGTGCATATGGCAGCTCCGCTTCATATAACCGAATGGTTGATGCATATATCACCTTGTAATCTGGACAGAGCGTTCTGCAAGACCTACTGGCACGGATTTTGTGGCACGATCAACTCAAAGTCTTCTGCTGGGAAATTATTGCGTCTTATATTGATACCGAGCCTGAATTAAAAACTCGTGCCCTCGTATTTGAGCCTATCAACAAGCTTTCCAGTTGATGGCCCTGAAGTTCAATCTATATGTGTGTCGAAAGGCCAGTGAGAGTGCTTGGTCGAACAGCGTGACTTATGCTCGTGCTTGGCTCGTGGATTGATTGTTACGTGAAGGTATTTGAAATCCAAGCATGGCGGTGAGCATAGTTGATCTTCTTGTGGTCTTGGAGTACACGGTGATAGGCTACAATAGATAACAGACCAGTACACTGTGCCGCTCAGTGGCAGCCGCACTCAGGCCTATAAGTCGAGTTCCCGTTCAGCTCACACTGTATTCAAGATTCCCTTTACCGGGTTTCAACGATGTCGATCCCTACGTCAATGACAGCTGTATTGGACCGTCCAGAGTCAGTATGATGCTTTTCGTTCAGTTTCCTTGACTAAGATTTTGCGGTCATAGACCACCACTTTCGGATGGTTCCTCTCCTCTGTCGAGCTCGCCCCAGCTTATCACCACAATTGAAAGTGCAGCGTAAGTGCGATGGTTCTTGCCATTTCAGCTCACTCGCTGACGAACACAAGTGTTTCGATCGTCACATCTGCACTTTCCAACGAACGACCAAGAGGAGATGATGCGAAGTACGTCTACTAGTGAAAACGAGCTGTCAAATTCGTGGCTCAAGTCATCATTCTCGAAGTGTCTGTAATCACTCCACGCATTCGTCAAGCGTCCCATCGCGTGGTTCTGAAATTGAAGGGTGTGTTATAATCTTTGTTTCATCATTCTTGCGCTGATCAGAGTGTTGCACAAATTTCAGTGCCACTACATCTACCTACCCCGGCACAATGCCGCCGAATGATGGAGACAACATGTATGCATATCTCTCTATCTGTACGCGCGAAAATCCCACTGATCATAGCATAGGCCTAAACCGGCGAAAAAGACAAAGAAAAAGAAGTTGCGAAAGAAAGCTGCGACAAGAGAGGAAAAATCTGCGAGCACCTTGGATTCGCTTTCACCTACACCAGCGGAAGTTACTCACACGACGTTGCCGGATATCGATGAGGATTCTTCGCAATTGTTGCAGCGCGCCATGTCATTCATTGACGGTTATAATCACCGTGGCGACATCGCCAACGTTGACAATGCCATAGCAAGTTTGGACGCTGCTGCACAATCCGTGGCAGCGCCTGATTCACTTCGGATAACATGTCTAGGCCAGCTCGGGCTTGCGCTTGGGCATCGTTACGAGCGGCGAAGAAACCCTGATGATATTACAATGGCAATTGTGGTCTTCGAAGAAGTTCTTTCACTGATTGAAGATGACGACTTCCGAAAACCTTTCACTTTGGGTCATCTGGGTCGCTCTCTGTGGTCGCGCTTTAAGCAGCTGGGAGATCCCGCTGACATCCATAAATCCATCTCAATGATGCAGTTCGCGTTGCGGCTTACACCTGATGGCCACCCGGACAAACCCACTGAACTGAACATGCTCGGTGTGTCGTTGTTGAGCCGCTTTGAGCTCTTAGGCGACCTTGCCGACATCGATGAGTCGGTTTCCGTGATGGAAGATGCACTCCGACTCACCCCAGGAAGCCATGTCCGTCGACGCAACCATTTCAGCACCCTCGGGGTCGCCTACTTAAGGCGATTCGAGCGGCTGCCAGACGTTCTTGCCGATCGAGACAGATCGATATCAGCATTTGAACATGCACTACGGCTCACTCCGGATCACCATTGCGACGCTTCCATTGTCTTCAACAACTCGGTGTTGACCCGCTTTCCGCGACCAGATGACTTTGTTGACATCAGCGAGTCAATTGTGGCGAAGGAAGGCGCAGTACTGCCTCTCCTAGATGGAAGTCCCGAAACATCGGACACGCCCACGCGTGGAACACCCTGCCATTTTCATGAGCTTGGGATCATGTTCTTAGGATGCTTCGGGAAGCTAGGGGATCCCACCGACATTAACACATCCATTGTTCTACTAGAATATGCAGTCAGACTCACTCTTGATTCCCATCCTCACAAGCCTGACCATTTGGCCAGCCTTGGCACTGCGTTCTGGAGCCGCTTCGAGCAGTTGGATGACCACGCTGACCTCAACAAAGTGATTTCTGTAATGGATGAGGTGGTACGGATCACCCCCGATGACTATCCCGCCAAGTCTGGCAGTTTAAGCAATCTTGCGTACTCATTGTTTACACGCTTCACGCGGCTAGGCGAAATCACCGACCTTAACAAGTCCATATCTGCAATGGAAAATGCAGTGCGACTCACTCCAGATGGAGATCTTCAGAAGCCTTGCCTTTTGAACAACCTCGGAAAGTCGCTTTTGAATCGCTATGAAAAACTCGGTGACCTCGGTGACCTCGGTGACCTCAATACGTCGATACTGATATCAGAAGATGCAGTACGAATCACTCCCGATGGCCATCCTCACATGCATCAACATCTAAGCGATCTTGGATCCGTGTTCTCTGACCGATTCAAGCGGCTAGGCGAACTCACTGACCTTAACAAGTCCATATCAGTGATGGAAGAAGCAGTACGAGTCACTCCTGACGGATATCCCCAGAAGCCTTGCCGTTTGAATAACCTCGGCAATTGGCTCTTGGAACGCTTCGAGCGTTTTGGCGACCTCGCTGATCTCAATATGTCGACGTCTATATCCAAAGATGCAGTCCGACTCACTCCCGACGATCATCCTCACAAGCAAATGCATCTTTATGACCTTGGAAACGTGTTCTCTCGCCGCTTCGATCGATTGGGTGAACTCGCTGATCTCGACAAGTCTATGTCTATAATGGAGGATGTGGTACGACTCACCCCCGACGAACATCCTCAGAAGTCCTGTCGTTTAAATAATCTTGGGAAGTCACTTTCCAGTCGCTTCGAGCGACTCGGTGACCTTGCTGACCTTGAAAAGTCGATGTCTATATTAAAAGACGCAGTCCGACTCACCCCTGATGACCACTCCCACAAGCATACACATTTACACGACCTTGGAACCGGGTTCTCCCACCGCTTCAAGCGATTAGGCGAGCTCTCTGACCTCAATGAGGCCATATCTGTGATGGAAGAGGCAGTCAGTCTCACTCCTGATGGACATCCTCAGAAGTCTTGTCGTCTAAACAGCCTGGGGAAGTCTCTCTCGAATCGCTTCGAACGGCTTGGTGAACTTGGCGACCTCAATATGTCGATATCCATTTTGGAACAAGCTGTCTGGATCACGCCAGATAATCATCCTCATAAACCTCAGCATTTGATGGACCTTGGAAATGCATTCTCTCGTCGATTCAAGCGGTTGGACGACCTCGCTGATCTCGATATGTCGATTTCTGTACTAGAAGATGCGGCGCAAGCCATGCCTGACGACCATTCTAATAAGCCTGCTCATCTGAACAACCTCGGCAGCGCGATCCTTAATCGCTTCGAGCGGCTTGGCGATCTCGTTGACCTTGACAAGTCGATTTCTGCGATGGAAGATGCAGTACAACTTATTCCACCTGACCATTCTGACAAGCGTATGTGTTTGAACAGCCTCGGCAGCTCCATATTGTACCGTTTCAGGCTGCTGGGTAACCTCGTCGACCTCGATAAGTCAATTTCTGTGATGGAAGATGTAATTCAACTCACCCCCGACGATCATCCCGACAAACCTGGCTATTTCAGCAATTTAGGTAATTCTATCCGGCAGCGTTTCGAACGACTGGGAAACCTCGCTGACCTCGACAAGTCGATTTCTATAATGGAGGATGTGGTGCAACTCACCCCCGATGATCATCCCGAAAAGCCCGGCCGTTTGTCCGACCTAGGCGTCGGGTTCGCCCATCGCTTTAGGCGGCTAGATGAATTGACTGACCTCACCAGGTCGGTTTCGTTGTTCGAAGACGCTGTGCGACTCACTCCTGATGATCGCCCCAAGAAGCCTTGCCTCTTGATCAATCTTGGCCACTCGCTCTCCAAGCGCTTTGAGCGGCTTGGTGACCTCGCCGACTTAGACAAGTCTGTCTCCATGATGGAAGAGGCGGTGCAGTACACTCCCGACGGACATTCCCACAGGTCTAGCCATTTGAGTGGCCTTGGTAGCGCATTTTGGATACGCTACCAACGCCTCGGCGACCTTGGTGCCCTCGAAAGTGCCATGTTGTGTTTCTCAAATGCGGCGCGCTCCTCAGTGGGTCCCTCTTCTGCGCGTCTTAATGCATCTTTGCGATGGATTGCATGCGCTCGTCTTATGGATTCGAATGCTCTTCTTGATGCATATACCACGGCTATCAACCTTATACCGCAAGTAGCATGGCTTGGGTTACCCCTCCAGGACCGCCACCGCGAGCTCTTAGAAGCAGCCGATGTAGTACGAGATGCAGCTGCTGCCGCTCTCGAACGCGAAGACTGCGACACTGCCATTGAATGGCTCGAGCAAGGTCGCTCAGTTGTATGGAATCAGCTGCTGCAGCTTCGGACCCCACTTGATGAGCTGCAAGCTGATCATCCTGTACTCGCGAATAGACTTCGGCAAATCTCAAACGAACTGGACCAGGGCAGCGGTCATGACGTGGTCGGAATCGGACAAACGGAGCAATGTGATGGATTATTATCGGATGGACAAGCTCGACGACATCGTGCACTCGCGATGGAGCGCGACAAGCTTCTTGTCGAGGTCCGGTCCCTGCAAGGTTTTGAGAGATTCTTGTTGCCAAAGACTGTACAACAGCTTGCTCCTTCGGCACATTCGGGACCTGTCGTCATCCTAAACGCCAGTCGACACAGATGTGACGCGTTAATCATGACGACTAACTCGAACAACGTGCTTCACGTACCTCTCGTTGATATCACTTACGAGCAAGCGGCAAATATGCAGCAAACCCTAAATCAGTTACTCGCGAGCCATGGCCGTGTCATCCCATCCATTGACCGAGCTATGGCGTTTGCCTCAACGAAATACAGTCCAGAAGAGTTGTTCAAGCGAATTCTGTCTCGGTTGTGGACGAAAGTTGTTAAGCCAGTGTTGGACGCCCTTGGTCTCCGGGTACGTATTGCAGTTTGATAATCGATTAGCACTGAAGCGTGAGCTTGGAATTCAGGCTCTGAAAGACCCCTCTCGTGTTTTCTGGTGTCCTACCGGCCCGTTTTCATTTCTCCCCATCCACGCTGCAGGTCTTCATGACATCGCCGAGCCTGGATCCAAGCTTTCCGACTACATCATTTCATCGTACACGCCTACTCTGAGTGCCCTCGTGCCCCCGCAGGACGACGGCGCCACTCCAAGCAATACGTCCCGTACACACCTTCTTGCTGTCCCTCAGCAGAAATCAGATGGGCAGCGTTGGCTGCCAGGTTCACAGAGAGAACTGAATTATATGAGGATGACACTCGAGAGCCTCTCATCCTCATCCGTCTCTCTCATGGAGTCCAGTGGGACTGTGGAAGATGTGCTCGCCAAGATGAAGGAGTCAGATTGGGTCCATTTTGCATGTCATGGAATGCAGGACGTCCGCAGCCCCCTCGACAGTGGACTTGCACTCGCTGATGGCCGTCGGCTGAAACTGACCGATATCATCAAGCTAGCACGTCGTCGTCGTGGACTTGCGTTCCTATCTGCGTGTCAGACCGCTACGGGGAGCAAGAACCTTCCTGACGAGGCAGTTCATCTCGCTGCAGGCATGTTACTGGCTGGCTATGGCGGCGTAATTGCTACGATGTGGTCGATACAGGACAGTGATGCACCTGAGGTAGCGAAGAGCGTGTACGAGCAGTTGTTCCGGGAGGGCACTCCGCCCGACTACGGGCAGGCTGCGCGGGCATTGCACTATGCGGTTGAGCGTCTCCGTCAGGAGCGCAACGTATCTTTCGTGTCTTGGGTTCCATTCATACACATTGGTCTGTGATCAATTTACCGCATGGCCTCTAACTTTTCATAATTCGAGGTTGTCTGTTCTTTTGGCTTAAATGTATATGTGTTTATTGACGATGTTTCTAGATGTAGGGGTGGAACCTGTCGTACTTCTGGTGCGAGTAAGTGTGGCGGCGCGCCACCGCAGCTGGCGTTAATGAAGATTCACTGAGCAATGCCGAGTAGTGTGGAACCTATTGCAGCATCATCGGCTTCCTGATGAGGCCAGTACTGGATATCTTTTGTTCGCCAACAAACTTCCGAAAATCTCAGAGCTGCAAGTTACAACAAGAAACTGGACCACGCCGCTTTAGATTGGCCCAGTCAAATCGAAGAAAGATCGCCGCCCATGGACAAAACAGGCTTGACGGCGCGCGCGACACACTTGATAGAGGAACGCAAAAGGCTTCCTGCTGAGCTCGTGCGTTCATAGCCATGAATCGAGCCCTAGTAGCGTAAAGCACGCTCAATGGAGAAAAACGAAATAAATTAGTCGGTGGGACAAACGAATCCAACAGGTGTCTATGGGGCGCAGTTTGAATCGCATCGAGGGTGATATTGAAATACAGTCAAGAAAGCGGCACGTTAAACATTCAGCAGGCTCGAGCTTTCAGATCTCGTTATTTCTTCGTATTGTATATGAGACTTACCTGGCACATACTGCCACGTTTACAACCAAGGCATGTTATCACCGCCCATCATCGCATCGTCATGTTGAGATCCGGGCTCGTATGCGTGCGCTCGGGTCCGAATGCAAGAGCTCGTGCAAGCCCAATACCTGTGTCATTACTCACCTACACGACCGATGATGATCGCACAGGTTTGTCCGAGTCATGGATGTCAATTTGAAAAAAAAAGGCAGACGGAGACGCCGCAGAGAAAGAATTCGGATAAGTAGTTTCGACGCAAGCCAGGGTTCGGTCTTGATCACCTACAATTGAATCCTCCCGCTTGATCTCACTAACCATATAGATCATGACTACCCTTCCTCTTCGTATCAACCTTTCTGGGGGTGGAGGCTCACAGCCCATTGGACAACAGAACCCTATCTTTGATATTCTCAACGATTACCTGCAGCCTTCCAGTATCTTGTCATTGAAAGAGGCTACCGAGAAATTGGATCGATGCTGTCCCCTCCGCCGTCCAGATCGTGATAGTGCAAAGGAGCGGAGCGAGCAGGAAGCTGAAGTGGAGAGGTTTTTATGGGGAATGTGGGAGCATATCCTAATAGTAGCGACACAAGTCCCCTATAGACATCCTTCCCAAGACAAGCTCGCTGGTCTCATCTCGTCACTGAAAAATATTCCCTCCGACACTGTAGTGAAATTGTGGGGAACAAACATGAGGATATGGCAGGATCTACCTATGTTAGGGCCTAATATGAGAGAAGATCTAGACGGTCCGTGTTTATTTGCATTACAGAGTCTTATCGAGTCCACAGTCTGATACTTACTTCAGTGTTCAATCCTAAATCGCATGAGGGGGATGCTCAAGCACAGGAACGATGGCAAAGCTATAACGCATTCGTGGCTCGTCTTTTCCGTGATCGGACATTTGACACACCCCTGTATGCCTTATGGATGTTACGCGATATCCTTGAGGATATCGGGACGCGTCAGGACCCCATTTCCCTGGACGCTGGGCTTCCTGTTGCCGCAGAATGGATCTTCGTTGCAGGTTCCATTTTATACGACTTCTGTCATAGTCCAGACAAACATGAGCCAATCACCCACGACATAGCACGCGCAGCTTGTGGAGGTCGCAACTACCATGGGCCGCCGGGACTGTCGCTGGAACGTTGGCAGTTCTGGAAAGAGCGGTTTGCCTACATTCAAATCCATGAACCGGTCGAGGAGGAGACGAAACATTTGGCGAGGGAAGCAGTGGAGGCGATGAAAAAAATTGAGCGCAGGCAAAAATCAGGCTACAAAGGGTGAGGAAAATGATGACTTTACCGATATCAGTACAGTTTGAATTGGTTTGGTCAACCGGAGCTTCGTCACGACATCTGGGTGGCGCTTCGTTGCATACTGAGGGAAGAGATTATCATTCGTCTTGTGCTGTTGACCTACGGACTCCGCATCTAAAAAAATTGCTCTCGTACACCGTGCGGTTATGATAAATATATCATGTCAGCTCATAACAACTGAGCGACAAAGTGCATTACCCAATATACCATTACGATATTAATGAGGCGGCGACCGAAAGTTATGCCGAAGTGCGTTGCACAGAGTCGCAGTATCTTGGTAGAATGTGTGATGTGTGTGTACTGGCGGTTGCTGTTCAACTAGCTACCAGCAAGGCCCACATGAATCGGCCAGGTGGAGTGGTCGGTGCCAGCTGTTTTCACCGTCTGTCGTCTTGGGATCCCGAACGCAAGCTCCCGCGTGTTTTTCGTTCCTTCCTCGTTCCTACGTATGAACCAGTCATCATTATAGATAGGAAAGCCCGAGAGAACCCAGCTAGAGTCGCATAACTTGAAAGTTGACACAATCGCCAGGTTTTCTGCCTGTGTGGAAGACTCTAGTTTCTCATAGGCAGCACTGAAATGGCGACCCCTTGAGTGTAACGAGGACGGTTGCCATATTGAGGAAGACTGTTCAGGGCTGGCTCAGTGGAGACATGTTTGCCGCGGTCGTGACCCGGGTGACGGCTGCTAGGTACCGCATTCTTTGGACCTCACTCCTTCACTTTCAAAGCTCGGATAATGCACATACTAGGTCGGCAACAATTATAGACTTCACATAAGCTGACGTATCCAGCAAGAAGTCTACGACCGTGCTCCAATTTTGAATGGCCGGCTCTACTTGTCCGACTGCTGCCCACATCGCCTATCCTGGGGCTGACTCCTTACCAGTCCATCACGGGGCTGCGATTTTCATCATACGCAAATTCCCCTGGTGTAACTGCTATGATGCGGCATTTTGGATATGTTGAGTTTATATTGCTTGGTGAGGCAGATGGGGAGATGAGAGGGAAGAGGTTGTACGGTACTTGCTGTCTATGTATGCACGAGCACTGAGCACTGAGTATCGTTTTTCTTGCACTCCCTAGAGAATCTCGCTACTTGATTCGTTTCTCTCTTTCGGCTACAGTGCGTGTATAGTTCTGGTTAGGGTTGTCTCTGGTGTTAGATTCTAGGAGCTGGTGTCGACTCGTGAATACACGCTTGGGTCTTGGACGTCTGGATAGGGTTTTCTGGTCCGAGTGAGTGGCAAAGGTTTTCATTTGCCAGTTTCATAGCGGGTATGTGTGAGATTGACGTGTAGGCGGTCTTTCGTTCTCAGGGTTGGCTACACATGGGGACGCTCGGAAGTCGAGACGTCAAAGAGTTTTACTTGTTGTCAGATGCCCTCGTCCGCTGGTGGACCCGTCTAGATACTGAACGACTGACACATTGGTTACATGCGCGACACCATACGAGGCTCCCCCACTTGTGGGGAGCCAAGTGTATGAGTGGTCTAGTGGCAGAATGGATCCTTTGGAGGCAGGGTATGGTATTCCCCGAGTTCTGAAACGCCACTATCAAGATGCTCAACACTACATTTTGTATCTCCGTACCACTCTTCTTCCGCCTGAATTTGAAGATTCCGGCCTGTCTGAAAGAAGTTTTTACTGCTATCGAGGTATGACGTCAGCCTGCCGACACATCCCTTACGCTTTGTCCGCTCTGAGTTAAATGGCTTATGGTTTTTGAACAGCGACTACTCTTACAAACATACATCACAATTCTTTCAGCACCGATATCCATTCATATGTATGACGCTCTGCGTCACATAAGCCTATTCAGCACTACGTAGCCCCAAATGAGAACGAGACAGTAATTCAGGCAAATGAATATGAGACTCCGCAATGATGCGTCCTTAGGATGTACCCCGCTGAATGATTGGAACAACGATGGTATCCCAGATCATGGGATAGTTTACAGGGGCTTGTTTCGAAGCTCGGGTGTTATCAAACGGTGACGGCTGAGAAATATGTGACCAGTCGACGTATTCCGTCGAAAGGAACAGCTTGAGGAACCCTACGTCAAGCTTTTGCCCGTCCCGAAGGAAATACTCCCGCGGAATAGACCCTGAATCTCCATAACCTATGGTAAGGGAGCTCTGCTTTCGAAGGGGTGCATCAACGATACCCTTGGCGGTCGGTGGTTCATAGTATGGCTCTGCAGTAGTATTGAATACCATCGCCGATAATAAGCAAGCTGTTAAGCACACTTACCAATGCTGAGATTGCTGCTGTCGAAGTAAAATAGGGCGGGATACAGTGCCACCTCTGACTTGTTGACGATCTTCAAACCATATCGCGCGGTATCCTTGATTTGTAGGTCGATTTTATTGTTACAATTCAGATTGGGGCCGTACTTATGAAGGACAGGATGAAGATGGCCATCAAATTTCTCCTCGGACCCTTTGAGCTGCGTGAACTCGATGTCGACGAACTTTCTCATGCCGCTTCTCGCCTCGCTCCCGGGTTTTCGGCGAAGATGCCAGTAGAAGTGGGCAGCACTACGGACGACAGGCAGGACAGCGTCGACGGTACGTGCGACGGGAAATGGCATACGGGTCAGCCCATGCTGCGTTGTGTACCGATCTAAAATGTTGAAGACGATTCTCCCTTTCTCGAGTGCGATGCCGAGTTCCGCCTTCTCCTTCTCGGTCCGTATGATAGTTCTCCATGCAGGATCGCTCTCCTGCATTTCCTTGCTACGGGCTTCAAATTCTGAAGCAAACTCGCTGTCCACCGCAATGTGAATTCTGAGGCTTTCCTCAGCTCCCGTACGAGTCTGGAGAGCAAAGCCTTCCATATCAAGGGGAAAATCAGATCCCGGAGGGAAGGCGTCCATTTTTGTTTCAGCATTACCCGGCGAGCTGGCAATGACAGTTCCCAGTGGTTTCCCCTGCACGGATGGATACTTCTCTTTGTACACGGCAAAGCGAGCCCCTTTAGTAACACCTTGAGCTGTTCCTGCGCTCATGATGTATATGTCCCCATGTTTACGTATTTTGTGAAGGATGTGGCGCTGGCCCGTGGCTATAGCATTGAAATGGATTCGATTCTGGTTGACGCCCTCGCATTGAGGATGTTGTCTGTTTACGCGCGATTGGAGGGTCACGCACGGCACCGTTTAACTTGGAACGACAAGACTTACGTAGGCAAGTTTGCTATCCGCTGTACGACGTCCGCGTACGTGAGCTTGTCTGTCCCATGTTCCAAAAGGGCATCTATCAGTGCCTTCGTGAAGAGCCCTCTTCCGTCTCTCTCCAAAGCACGCTCTTCAGCACCACATGCACTTAGAAGTACGTGAGACCGGAGGCCACTGTGAGCAAAACCGGTAGCAATCGCCGTAGCACGATCTTCGTACGACAGTGATTGAAGACTCCAAACATCTTTGTCGAGGTCAAAGGGAATCGCTTCGATTTCGACACTTCGAACCATATAGGTAGACTCGCCATCATCGGCACGCGTTCCAGAACCAGAATGACAACAATCTAAGATGACAGACTAATGAAGATTAGCCGACAGACTGCAACAACGTGAGAGATAGACGAACAATATTGTCACCCTTCTCTCCCGCAAGCCTTGTGAGCAGTGCGCCTAGTGTACGATCCGGGATACCGTGGACTTTGCCACCTGCATCAAGGCTCGACTGATCGTACGGGACCAGAAGCTGGATTTCGCCCCCTCTGGCCTCCCAACCCGATGGTGCTGATGACTTTGAGCCATGTCCGGCATAGTAAATTAGAATGGGATCTCCTTTCTTAATGCGCTCGTCGTCCAAGAAAGCGCTGATTCCGTGAAGAATTGCAGACCGCGTGGCTTCACTATCGCGGAGAATCCTGATCTGAGAAATTGGAATCCCAACCTGCCCCAATAAGTAATCTCGAACTGCGTCAGCGTCAGGAACTGCGCCTAACAGGTTCGCGATAGACGCAGATTTGTAATTGTTGATTCCGATAATGAGGGCGAAGAGACGCGGATAAAGTCTGGTGGGTGAAAACTGGTGAGACGCAATGGAGCTTCTCGCTAGGTGAACATACTAACATGGGTGAAGGAGTTTCAGGACTGGGCAAGTCGGTTCGTGTCAGTAGCATGATTGTATGAATATATTACGAAAATAGACTATTTACCTGTCATTTTTGCCTTGTGTAGGGGAATCTGATTTCTGTTCACTGTGCAATCGTTGATTAGGCATTGTAAGAGCCAAAAAAAAATAACTTACGCGGATAGCACAGCTACTCGCTCCCAAGCGGGTCCTTGAAGGATGGATTCTGATCGTACTGGGGAACCATAAGTGGGCGGGCGTGGACGATTACTATGGAATAAACGTTCCATATGGTCAATACTAACGCGACCAATAACCAACTTACTGCAAGAGCTGGACAGCAAAAAAAACAAAAAACAAAAAACAAAAAAAGAACTGTAAGAGCTCCCAGAGAAACTCTAGAATGTGGCTGATGATGGAATTCAAGAATGAGAGTGGCATTGTGGGGTAATGTTCAGCTTGCGTATGAGGATGCTGCAGCCTCCCATCCTACTGTAGAGATCTTATGTACCGTGGTCGCAAAGGTCACCTCGCATTGTCTACAGAGACCGAAAGACTAATCAGCACAGGCTGTACGAGGCGATACCGTGGTTGAGGAAACTTTCCGTTATCATGTACGCACCAGTGGAATGAAATAGCCGCCGTCATTATGAATTCTGAAGAATAGAACCTGACCTGTCAGACCCACCAGGATGCACAGATAACTGCGATGGGGAGGCACACTTTGTCTTCTCATCTTCTCATGAGCGCAAGCAATGCGCAAGAACCGTAATGTGCAATGTTTGAGCTGTGAAGTTCGAATATTCTGCTGAACAGTGTGATTACTTCTCCTCTTGATAAATCGTGTGAGAATAACTGTTCACGCTTACCTGTCCGCCCGGCCATTGTGAGTGGATTTATGAAAGCAGGACACATGGAAGTGTGTCAGTGGCTATCTCCTAGTACGTGTGTAAGTAGTGGTCCTTGCGCGACGATCGTGTAAATTGGGTTATTTGAAATTCGAAGCGACCCTTCTGTGGTCCTGTGGTCCCGATACGTCTGGTACGGGACCACTCTTAGTCCACAATCACCGCGCTCAGCCTTTGATGCTCAGCGCTCAGCCATGTGCATGAGGTTTTGCCTACCGATAAGCCACCACCAGTCGGCACATGCTGCAGTGGCATGGCAGTTACGCTTGCCCCCCCTTCGAGTCGCACTTGCTCAAACGTGTTCGGGATTCTCTTTGCCCGTCCTGCTTCATCTCGTTTCCTAGGATATTACAATGATATCGATGCTTTTGGACTTCCTAGCGTGGTTGATGACAGTTGCGCCAGCACGTCCTCAATACGGGATGACCACGCTAAAGTCATTGAAATGCTATTCTTCTAATCTCCTTCCTTGGCTGATCTCTAAATGTTACAATTCTGTAGTGATTCACCTTTGACCGTCGCTACTATTTTCTCCAATATTTGGTGGAGACGAGATGAGACATGTGACCGTAGTCATTTGGATCTCAAACCTGAGAGCTAAAGTCATCATATGGCTAGTGTCTCTGACCATTCGCCGTATTCACTGGGCTCGCTTCTTCAAGCTTCTGTGACTGGGAATACGGTGTGCGTTTAATTGGTTCACCATCGTTCTTTATCTGACCAGTATAGTACACAAATTTACGGCACCACCATGTTCAACGTTCCCCGTGAGAGGATACTGAGTGATGAGAGCACAGTTATGTATGTATTTCTCTCAATATCTAGCAGTTTCACTGGTCACTAATTGTTGCGTAGGGCCGTAGACTCTCATTCGCCCGTGCCAGCAGAAGTCCATTGTTCGACCTAACAGGAGGGAGTCGCCGAGCTGAGGAAATTCTTTGAACGTGCCATGTCGTTGATCGATCGCTTTCATAAACATAGGGATCCCTACGACATGAACAATGCGATACCAAGCTGGGACACCACTACACAACTTATGGCAGTCACCAATATGTTTGGGTGGGATGTGTCAAATGTCTTGGCGAAACGCTCAAGGAAAGATTTGAACTGCTCAGTGATCTCAATGTCATTTCAGCCGCAATTGAGGTTCTCGAAGAGACTGTGGGGCTGATTGAAGGCGACAATTCTACAAAGCGTGTCATTTTGTACAATATCAGTGCCTTGTTGACGATCCGCTTTGAGCGCCTCAGTGACCTTGGTGACCTAGACGAGTCAATTTCACTACAGGCAGACGCACTACGACACTCCAGATGATCATCCTGATAAATTCACCTTTTTGAACAACTTTAGAATCTTGTTGTCTGACCGTTTTGAGCGGCTAAGCGTTCTTGCTGATCTCGACAAGGCGATTTCACTGATGGAAGACGCACTACGACTCGGTCCCGACGGTTATCCTCACAAGCATGCTTGCCTGTACAATATCGGTACCTCGTTTTCCAGCCGCTTTGGGTGGCCGGGCGATGTTGCAGATCTCCACAAGTCAATCTCAAGGATAGAAGACTCGCTGCGATTTACTCCGGATGACCATCCTGACAGGCCCATGTATTTGACCAACTTCGGCAAGTCGCTCTCCCACCGCTTTGAGCGACTGGGAAACCTCCCTAACCTCTACAAGGCAATTTCTGTGATGGAAGAGGTACTGCAACTCACACTGGGCGACTATCCTCAAAAGCCTGGTCGTTTGAACAACCTCGCCAACGTGTTGTCTGACCGCTTTTAGCGGCTAGGAAACCCTGTTGATCTTCACTAGTCAACTTCATTGATGGAAGATGCAGTTCGACTTACTCCAGACGGTCATCCTACCAAGCCCGTGTGTTTGAACGGCCTTGGGACCTTGCTACCGAGCCAATTCAAGCGGCTGGGCGATCTCACTGATATTGATGAGTCAATTCGTTGATGGAAGAGTGTGCCATCCTCGTTCCAGACGGTCATCTCAATTATCTTTACAACCTCAGCAAGTCACTTTCTTCGCTTCGAGCAGCTGGGCAGTCTTTCTGACCTTGACGAGCCAATATCAGCGATGGAGGACGCGCTGCATCTCTCGTCCCAGTTGACCATTCACGTAAGCCCATCATCTTGGGCCATCTAGGTCGATTGCTCTTGGGACGTATCGAGCGGTTTGGTAACCTCGCTGATATCGACAAGTCCATTTCGATGATGGAAGACGCGTTACGATTCACTCCAGATGACCATCCTGACAGGTCCGCGCATCTGATAGTCCTCGGAAATCTGTTCTCCCATCGTTTTGAGCGGCTGGGAAACCTACCTGATCTGAACAGGTTGATATCGGTGATGGAAAGTGTGCTACAACTGATTCCAGATGGCGACCCAACCAAGGTCATGTGTCTGGACAACCTTGGTAGCTTGTTCTTGAGACGCTTCCAGCGGCTGGGCGACCTCACATGCATCGACAAGTCAATTTCAGTGTTGGACGAGGCGGTACAACTGACTCCCGATGGTGATCCTTCCAAGCCCATGTATCTGAATGGCCTTGGTGCCTCTCTCATCTGTCGCTTCGAGGGGTTGGGTGACATTATTGATGTTGACAAGTCCATCTTAGTGCAAGAGGACGCAGTCCGGCTCACCCCGGATAGTCATCCTCACAAGCCTGTCTATCTTGCCAACCTTGGTGGCTCGTTCTTGAGACGCTGAGAACGGCTGAACGACGTTTCTTACCTCAACAAGTCGATTTTGGTAATGGAAGATGCAGTGCGATTCGCTCCAGATGAGCATCCTCTGTAGCTTGGTTTTCTAAACAATCTCGGCAACTCATTGTGGAGCCGTTTCGGACGGCTGGGCGACCCTGCTGATATCAACAAGTCGATTTCGGTCAAAGAGGACGCGCTGCGACTTACTCCAGATAGCCATCCAAGCAAACCCACCATTTTAGGACTCTTGTTGTGTCGTTCTCGAGCCGATTTGAACAGCTGGGCGATGTTACAGACCTCCACAAGTCAATCACGATTCTGGAGGATGCTCTGTGCCTCGCACCTGACGGCCATTCTGGAAAGCCATCTTTCCGGTTTAATCTCGGCGAGGCATTCTGCAGCAGCTTTGTGCACCTTGGCGATGTTTCTGCTCTCTACAACGCCACACTCTATCTCTCCAACGCCGCGCGTTCTTCAGTGGGCTCCCCTTCTGAACGCTTCAGGGCATCGTTAAAATGGGTTACCTGTGCTGATGTCATGGGCCCCGACACCCTACTCGACGCATGCACCACTACCATTGATCATTAGCTTGTAGAAACAGCAGATGTCGTACGTGACGATGCAGCTGCCGTTGCGCTTCAATGTGGCCGCCGTGACGCTGCCATCGAATGGCTCGAGCAGGGTCGCTCGGTTGTGTGGAACCGGCTGTTGCAGCTCCGTACTCCCCTTGATGGACTGCAGGTTAATCATCCTGCGCTTGCCAACAGACTTCGGCAAGTATCGAATAATTTGGAACAAGCTAGTGCACATGACATCTCTGAAATTGGGGAGATGCAGAAGGAAGGACTATCCATGAACGAAGAGACTCGACGACATCATACACTTGCACTCGAACGTGAAAAGCTTCTTCTCGAGATCCGGTCCCTACCAGGATTTGAGAGATTTTCACTGCCAAAAACGGTCTCACAGCTCACTTCATCGGCGCATTCAAGGCCCGTCGTTGTCCTGAATGCCAGTAAGCGCAGATGTGACGCATTGATCATTATGGCAGATTCCGATGACGTGCTTCATGTCACCCTTTCCAATAACACCTACAAGCAGGTGGAGGATATGCAAAATCTCATGAAGCTACTACTTAAAAATCATGGCCGTGTCATTTTCGCCTGCTGACAGGGCTTCGGAACGCGTGCAGATGAATCACAGTGCGAATGAATGTTTCAAGCGGATTCTCCAGATTATGGATGAAGGTTACCAAGCCGGTGTTGGATGCTCTTGCTTTCTCGGTGCGTAGTATAGCAGTCCTCTCGATGGAGACTGAGATACGATCTTATAATCTAGACTCCGAAATATCCCTCTCGCATTTTCTGGTGCCCCACTGGCCCGTTTTTATTCCTTCTCATCCATGCTGCAGGTCTTTATGATACCGCTGAACCTGGTTACAAGCTTTCAGACTTCGTCATCTCATCGTACACCCCCACCCTCGGAGCCCTCGCACCCTCACAGCATAAAAACGTTACCTCAAGTAGCACACGTCTTGCCCCTGTTCCTCAGCCCGAATCAGACGGGCATAGCCGGCTGCCAGGCGTGCAAAGAGAGGTAGACTTTATTAGAACGACGCTCGAGAGCCTCCCATCTACGCCCGTCTCCCTCATGGAGTCCAATGGAACTGTGGAAGACGCGCTGGACAAGATGAAGGGATCGGACTGGGTCCATTTTGCATGTCATGGAATACAAGACGCTCTCAGCCCCCCCGATAGCGGTTTGATGCTCGCAGACTGCCGCCGCCTAAAGCTGACGGACACCATCAAGTTGGCACGTCCTCGCGGGAAACTCGCGCTCCTGTCCGCGTG
>NW_012133513.1:0-2802 GCF_000313525.1 Fibroporia radiculosa | reverse complement strand
TGCCTGCCACAATGTGGTCGATCAAGGACGGTGTTATCAGCGCCGTCTAACACCAGGTTCAACACAGTCTTGCTACATGGTAACGTAGCCAGTGGAATCGTGGCCTCCGCGTCGACTCCTCGGCCAAGCCGACGCCTTCAACCTGAAAAGACGATGATTTCTTTCATGGGGCTGTGTTCTCGTCATTTTCCGCGAGGGTGTCGGACAACAATTACGACCGCGTGTTTTGGTGAATCTTTCTCGCCTGACGCACGCGCACGAATGAGTGACCGGTGATGGGAGGCGCCGCTTCAGACGACCAGCTTTCCTCCTCGCTCATGTTTGCGGCTCATGCTGCGACTACTATGTATATTCCCACCCAGTGGTGCCAAGCCATTATTAGGCGTGTACATGGGCAGCGTGAACAAGTCATGACTACATCATAATATGGGAACGGACTAGGGACGTTGGAAGGTTACATACAATGTGGAGATATAGATTTCGACACGCACACATTCCTACCTCCCGATTCGCCTCGCTCAGTGGGCTATCTTCAAGCTGCAAAATTTCCCCCGCTCTAATCACCGGCATGCTCGCTTTGACCTCCCTCTTCGACGAAGCTCAGGCCGCTGCTGTGGTTCATGGTGGTCGGTGAGGTTCAAGAAACTACTTCGGGCTCTGAATTAGAATGCTTAAAGTCGAGTCCAATTGTATCTTCGTGGTCGGCTCCCACATTGGCACCTGACGAACTATCTCGACATCAAGACCTCTCGAGACGATGCAACCATTCGGGGATCAACTTGGCGATGCAATGGCCAAGTGCTGGCGAATCATGGAAAAATCACGGGGGCCAAGCATATGGAGCGCGTCGTAGTATGTTTTCCTTCAACAAACTGATTTAGGAGAAGGGTCGTCGCCCAGCCGTTCAGTGCGCATCGACAACGATTCATTGAGATTGTTCAAACGAGAAGCCTTCCCAGGATCACCGTCCGGAGTGATCTGTACCGCGTCCTGTAGCACGGTAACCGACCTGCGAATATCCGCCGCGTCATTCAGTCGCTTGAAGCGCATCGACAGCGCGTAGCCGAGATTGTTCAAGTATCGAGGTTTTCGAAGGTCGTGATCAGGAGTGAGATGTACTTCTTCTTCTCGCACCGAAACCAACCTATGAAGGTCCGCCACATCGTCCAATTTTCTGAAGCGGAGCAATAGTGAGTCGCCGAGGTTATCCAGATAAGTGATCTTTCCGGGTTCGCTGTCAGATTTCATCTGTACAGCATTCTCCAGTAGGGAAATCGACTTGTGTATGTCCACGATGTCGCGCAGCTTCTTGAAGCGCATCATAAACGCGTAGCCGAGGTCATTCAAATATCGAGATCGTGCAGGATGGTCAGCGGGCGCGAAGCGTACCATGTCTTCTCGCACCGAAACCAGCCTGTTAATATCTGCAACTTTATTGAGCTGCTTGAAGCGTGTGGACAGCGAGCTGCTGAGATTGTCTAAACGAACATGTTTGGCAACATCGCCATCAGGAGTGAGGCGAACAGAGTCCTCTCGCACCGAAACTAATCTATGAAGGTCCGCGATATCGGCCAGCTTCTTGAAGCGGAGCGATAACGAGTCACCGAGGTTATTTAGGTACGTGATCTTTCCGGGTTTGCTGTCAGGTGTCATCTGTACGGCATCTTCCAGGATGGAAATCGACCTGTGTATGTCCGCGACGTCGTGCAGCTTCTTGAAGCGCATCATAAATGTGTAGCCAAGATCGTTCAAATATCGAGATCGTGCAGGATGGTCGTCGGGCACGAGGCGCACCATATCTTCTCGCACGGACACCAATTTGTGAATGTCTGCAACTTCATCAAGCCGCTTGAAGCGTGTCGAAAGCGAGCTGCTGAGGTTGTCTAAACGAACGTGTTTGGCTGCATCGTCATCAGGAATGAGGTGTACTGCATTTTCGCGCACCGCTATCAACCTGTGAAGGTCCGCGAGTTTATCTAGCTCCTTGAGGCGGAGGGACAACGAATCACCGAGGTTGTTCAGGTACGTGGTCTTTCCAGGTTTACTGTCGGGTGTCATCTGTACAGCATCCTCCAGAGCTGAAACCGACCTGTGTATGTCTGCGATGTTATGCAGCCGCTTGAAGCGCATCATGAATGCGTAGCCAAGGTTGTTCAGATATCGAGGTCGCGCAAGATGGTCGTCAGCGACGAGGCGCACCGTATCTTCTCGCACCGAAACCAGCCTGTTAACGTCCGTGACTTCATCAAACTGCTTGAAGCGCATCGACAGTGCGTCGCCGAAGTTGTCCAGACGAATGTGTTTGGCAACATCGCCATCAGGAGTGAGGCGTACTGAATCTTCCCGCACCGAGGTCAACCTGTGAAGGTCTGCAGCATCGTCCAACTTCTTGAAGCGGAGCGATAATGAGTCACCGAGGTTGTTTAGATAAATGATCTTTCCGGGTTTGCTGTCAGGTGTCATCTGTACAGCATCTTCCAGGATGGAGATCGACTTGTGTATGTCCGCGACGTCGTGCAGCTTCTTGAAGCGCATCATAAATGTGTAGCCGAGATCATTCAAATATCGAGGTTGTGCAGGATAGTCGACGGGAGCGAGGCGCACCATATCTTCTCGCACAGAGACCAACTTGTGAATGTCCGCGACTTCGTCAAGTCGCTTGAAGCGCGTCGACAGTGAGCTGCCGAGATTGTCCAAACGAATGTGTCTAGCAGCATCGCCATCAGGAGTGAGGCGTACTGAATCTTCCCGCACCGAAACCAATCTATGAAGGTCCACGACATCGTCCAGCTTCTTGAAGCG